>NC_135547.1:44369648-44580661 GCF_045843805.1 Urocitellus parryii
AACCTGCGATCCTCCTGTCTCAGCCTCCCTACACTGTGTTTTATTCTTTATGGAATAATGAACTAAAACGTCTTTACAAGTTCAGTACAATTTTTTGTAATATTTTTGGTCTGCAAGTGATTTAATCCACATATGTAGAGCAAATGACTAAGGAGGTCTGACTGTAAGGTCAACTGGCAAAGGTATAAAAGAATTCAAATAATGCTGGAGCAATTGCACAAAATGGCAAAATAATGAACCCCAACTTAAACCTCACACCTTATTTTAAAAAGTTCAAAGTAGATTAGGCTTAAATGTAAAATATACAACTTTTAAAATTTCCAAAACTAGAACTAAATACAGGTTTCATACACATGACATGATCCATAAAAGTAAAATTGATGAACTGGGCTTCATTGAAATTTAAGACTTTTGCCAGGTCCAGTGGCACATGCCTGTAATATCAGTGACTTGGGAGGCTGAGATAGGAGGATAGTGAATTCAGAGCCAGCCTAAGCAATTTAGCAAGGCCCTGAGCAACTTAGTGAGACCCTGTCTTTAAATAAAATACAAAAAAAGTGCTGAGGATGTGTCTCAGTGGTTCAGCACCTCTAGGTTCAATTCCTGGTACATACATAAATACATACATACATACATACATACATACATACATAAATAAAACTTTCACTGTTAAAAGGATAAAAGAGAAGCTAGAGATTAGAAGAAAATATTTGCTGACTGTCAAAGAATCTAGAATATATATGAAGAACTCTCAGAGCTCAATAAAAAATAAAAAATACATCTAGAAAATCTGTAAAAGACATGAACAGAAATCCACTAAAGAGGATATATAGATGGCAAATAAATACATGAAAAGATGTTCAATATCATCAGTCTTAGGAGAATGTAAATTTTCTTAATAAGATAACAACAACATCATTATACACATATCAAAATGACTTAAAATAAAAATAATGACAACATCAAATATGGCAAAGATGGGGCTGGGATTGTGGCTCAGTGGTAGAGCACTTGCCTAGCATGCATGATGCATTGGGTTTGATCCCTAGCAGCACATAAAAATAAAATAAAATAAAGGTATTGTGTCCATCTACAACCAAAAAAACTATATATAAAAAAATATTGGCCAAGATGCAAGCAAACTGTCAATGATGTTGAGAGGAATAAAAAATATTACAGCCACCAGGAAAACAGTTTGGCAGTTTATTAAAAACCTAAACATAGCTGGGCTTTGTGGCACCTGTAATCCCAGCAGCTCAGGAGGCTGAGACAGGAGGATCATGAGTTCAAAACCAGCCTCAGCAATGGCAAGGTTCTAAGCAACTCAGTGAGACCCTGTCTCTAAATAAAATGCAAAATAGGGCTGAGGATGTGGCTCTGTGGTTGAGTGCCCCTGAGTTCAAATCCTGGTCACCCCTCCCCCCCACAAGAAAAAAGCCTGAACATGCAATTACCATATAAGCCAGCAATCGCACATTTGGGAATTTATACAAAAGAAATTAAACTGGGGCTGGGGTTGTAGCTCAGTAATAGAGCACTTGCCTTGCACATGTGAGGCCCTGGGTTCGATCCTCAGCACCACATAAAAATAATTTTTTTAAAAAGTATTGTGTCCATCTACAACTAAAAAATAAATATTTTTTTTAAAAATAAAGTAAACTGATGTGCCCACAAAAACCTGTACCAAATGTTCATAGCAGCTTTATTTATAACAACCAAAAACTAGAAACAACCCAAATGTCTCTAACAGGTGAATGCTTAAGCAATACTACACAGGAATAAAAAGGAATGAATTACTGATATAAGGGAAAAGCTGAAATCCATCTCAAGGGAATTATGTGAGTAAGAGAGAAAAAAGCCATTCACAAAATTATAGAGCTAACAAAAATTATAAAGCTGGATAATAAATAAGTGGTGCCAAGAGTTAGGGAAATACAAAGGGATAGTACCAGTTAGTTTCTTTGGGGTGATGGAACAATTCTGTATCCTGACTTTTTTGATGATAATGGAGATCCATGCACGTGATAAAATTTCTTAGAACTACTTGTGCACGCACGCGTGCGCGCGCGCACGCACACACACACACACACACACACAGTCCAGTTAAGCTATGTACGTGCATTAATACAGTGGTTCTCAACCATGGGCTCTACCCTCTCCTTCCCCAGCCCACAAGGAAATATTTAGTAAACTCTAGATATTTTTGGTTGTGTGGAGGGATGCTACTGGCATCTAATGAGTAACAGATCCTACTAAACATCCTACACTGCACAGGACAGCCCCCCCCCCCACCACCACCACCAACAAAGAATTATGTGGTCCAAAGTGACAATAGTGACAGGGTTGAGAAACCATACTTAATGATATTCTAACTATAACAGTTGTTTTTACTTTGTTTTGACAAAGTACTACAGTTATATAAGTTGTTATTAGGAAAATCTAGGTAGAAGTACACAGAAACTCTCCGTACTACATTTTTGTAATGTCTGGTGGGTCTTAAAACTAATTCAGAAAAAAAAAAGTTATACTAAACTGGTGTGGGGGCACATGTGTGTAATCCCACTTATTTGGGAAGCTGAGGTGGGAGCCACCAAGTTGGCAACCAACCTCAGCAACATAGCAAGACCTTGTCTCAAAAACCCAAAAATTAAGCCAGGATGGTGGCACACACCTGTAATCCCAGTGGCTTGGGAGGCTGAAGAAGGAGGATTCCAAGTTCAAAGCCAGCCTCAGTAATTTAGCAAGGCCCTAAGACACTTAATGAGACCCTATCTCAAAAATTTAAAAAAATATATTAAAGGCTTGGGATGTGGTTCAGTGATTGCGCGCCCCCTGGGTTCAATCCTTGGTACAAAAAAAAGTTATTCTAAATAATACTATTGTTAATAACAATAACAACAAAACCTTCATTGCTCTACACACAATACTCAAACTCCTAAACATATTTGAAACCCAATTCCATCTTTACCTCTTAGTAGTTGTACAACCTCAGGCTACTCACTCTGAGTATGTATTCTCATTTATAAAGTGTAAATGATAACTGTAAGAATTATGGAAATAATTTTAAGGCACTTTTATAATTAGGAGCTGCTATACATGGAAATAACTATTATCACTTTCCAGCCTAGACTCCCATCTCCTTTAGCTCATCTCATGCCAAACAGAACTATTTGCTGGCCCATTGATATGCTCTTCATGTTGAGTTATCTGTCTGGACTCTCTCCCTCATCCCTGAACTTGAACCATTTAAATTCTTCCCATGAATTATTCATGCATAAAAAATTATTAGTTGCAGAAATAGAGGGTTAAAAGAAAACCTTAAATGTTCATCACTGGAGAAAAATGGTTAATAAAATTATGTTAAAGATCTAGCATAGTTCCTAGCATTTATTCATTCATTCACAGATTCAAAGAATATTTAAAAAAAAAATATTTGGCTTAGGGTGTAGCTTGGTGGTAGATTAGATTGCCTGGCATGATTACTCCCTAGGTTCCACCCCAAGCACCAAAAAATATATTTGTTGAACATTCATAAGTGTCAGGCACTATGCTAAACACTGAAAAACAATAATGGGTATGCTTGGCAATAAATATTGCTTTAATGGGTGAATGAGAAAATAGATAAATGAATAACAGACTATACACAATAATTTTTTTTCAAAACAACTTTTAAAGTGCGAGAAATACGTTTGGTATAATGTAGGACAACAAAGATAGAATATCAGATGGTTGTATGGAATATAGTACTTACAAGAATTTAGAAAAATGAATTTTGTCACTATAGTCCCTAAATGATAAACAAGTTTATGGGTGAGTTTATTTTATTTTATGCTACTTTTTTACTTTCCAAATTTATCACAATGATGATTCATTACTTTTATGGTTATGAGAAAAAAGTACTTATTTTTAAAAAGTTAACTATAATTTAGGAATCATCTTAAATCTCGTCTCTTTCATATATGCTTCCAGATTTTTCTGAATATGACCTCTCCCTCTTTGAACTCTTATAATATTGTTTTGCTCCTATCTTACAGCATTTGCCTTTTATACCTTATATTAATTAAGCTTTCTTTTGCCTTTTTTAATATTTATTTTTTAGGTGTAGATGGACACAACACAATGCCTTTATTTTTATGTGGTGCTGAGGATCGAACCTGGGTCCAGCCCATGCTAGGCAAGTGCTCTAGCGCTGTGCCACAATCCCAACCCTTTCTTTTGCATTTTCTTTCTCCCTACACTGTGCCCATCTCTGTGGCCCTTGTACATAGTACTTGGAATTTGAATTGGTATACACACACACACACACACACACACACACACACTGCAGGGAGGTAAAGGAGGACAACAATAAAGAAGGACAAAGAGGATAGAAGTGCCTTCTCAATGCAGATAAGAATTCCACAGGCCTCCACAGATAGCACTGCAGACAGAGTGGAAAGTTAACCAATTTCTCAAACCACCAAGAAAATTCCAGATCTTTCCTGGGAAGCATTTTGCCACTCCAAGCACTGCTGAAAGAGCTGGAATGTAAATGAGAGGGCAAAAGCAACACCGGAAAAGCTCAACTAATAAAATTCTGAGAGCTAATAAAATTCTAGAGCTAGGCACAACGGTGCAAGCCTGTAATTCTAGTAACTCAGGAGGCTGAGGCAGGAAGATTGCAAGTTCAAAACCAGGCTCAGCACTTGAAAAGTTGTGCTCTATATTTGTAATATGAAATTAATTGCATTCTGCCATCAATTACAATAAATAAATAATTTAATTACAAAACAGCCTCAGCAACTTTGCAAGATCCTAGGCCACTCAGTGAGACCCTGTCGCTAAATAGAATATCAAAAGGGCTGAGGATGTAGCTCAGAGGTTAAGAACCCCTTGGTTCAATCCACAGTACTCAAAAAAAAAAATATATATATATATATATATATTCAGGAACCTTGTCCTTGGCTTGCCGCAGTCTGGCTGGGCACAATTCAGGAGCCACTTGTCAAAAGAAACTAACTTTATTTTTAGAACTACAAATGCCAAACAAAACAGCTCCTCAGGAAAAAACCCTCAGAGCCCAACTGCCACCACCAGCTTCCCACAAGCCTCTCACCTCCACACCAGCCTCTCCACCTCCCACAATCCTCCTGCTCTTAAGGCCGATTGGCTGGGTTGCATGGGCGGAGCCAAAGAAGTCCCCCAATGAGCAGCTCCGTGGAGGAGCCAATCAGCTAGATGTTGCTGGGGCCGCTGTGAGCCAATCATCAGCTGGCAGTCTGAAGGGCAGGGAAACAGCCCAATGAACATCACCGCAGAGGAGCCAATCAGCTAGATGTTGCTGGGGCCACTGTGAGCCAATCATCAGCCGGCAGCTGGAAGTTTGCTGGCAGCTGGAAGTTTGCTGGGGCCCCTTTGGCTATGGCTCTCAACATTGGCTAAAGCCAGCCACTCCTACACAATTCCCCATATTTGCAAACCAATCAACAAATCCTTACTGAATACCTACTATGTTATCAGCACTGCTTTGAGAAATACTAAGAAATGTATGAACTATAAGGAATTTACATTCTAACCATGGAATCAAAATGCACATCCATATACAAAAATGTTAACACATACATGCATTATTGTCTGCATACATTTAAAAGTAAATCACCCTTGAAGAGATGTGTAATAAGAATCAAATGAATAAATGTCATACTACAGGCGTAGTAGTAGCTCACAAGATAGAAAGAGTACTGGGGCTTTGGTAGGCTGGAACTACTTCCTACAAGAGGTAAGAATTGAATTATAACTTGAAATATCTGAAAGCCAATGGTAATTAACACATTGCATTTTCTCTTTCACCATAAACTAAATGCAAATCACTGTCCCAGATAAAAATAACATCTAAAACGTCGGGAAAGGTATCCCTCTGAAGGATTTGCACAGAGAACACAGCAGGACTGAAAAGGCCTTTTGAGGCTCGAGTCCAAGACACCCTAGATCAAGTAAAGAAATCTTTGCTCAGTATGATAGTGTTGCCTATAATCCCAGCAATTTTGGAGACTGACATAGGAGGATAACAAGTGCAAGGCCAGTCTCATTAAATAAAATAGGGACTAAGCAACTTAGTGAGATCCTGATTCTAAATAAAAAATAAAAGGGCTGAGGGTGTGGTTTACTGGTAGAGAGCTTCCACCACAGCACATGCAAATGCCCTGGGTTCCATTCCCAGCACCACAGTTTTGACTTCTGACATGAATGAATAATTTATTCATGATACTCTAAAAAAATGACCACCTCTTCCCATCAGTCTCTTGTGGTAGAAAATAGGGATGGCCATAGGAGACTCTTTTTTTACTATTTTTTTAGTTGTTGGACACATGCCTTCATTTTATTTATTTTTATGTTGTGCTGAGGATCAAACCCAGCACCTCACACATGCTAGGAAAGCGCTCTACCGCTGAGCCCCAGCACCAGCACCAGCATAGGAAACTTTTGATCAAGGACTAAAACATTTTAAATTCCAGAGTCCCCTTGTAGGAAGAAGAAGGTATTAAAGCACATGGTGCTATGAATGGACTGCCATTGGCCTTAAATGAACCGAAAGCCCCTGCATCCCACTAGGATAGGTGACCCCCCCACTTACAGCAGAAACAAAATCTATAAGCATGAATCTTCCACAATATCACAGATCTCATAATGCAAATGTCTCTAAAAAACATCTAGAAATTGCCTTAGTTTACAATCCTCTTTTTTTTTTTTTAAAGAGAGTGAGAGAGGAGAGAGAGAGATAGAGAGAATTTTTTGATATTTATTTTTTTTTTTTAGTTCTCGGCAGACACAACATCTTTGTTGATATGTGGGCTGAGGATCGAACCCGGGCCGCACGCACGCCAGGCGAGCGCGCTACCGCTTGAGCCACATCCCCAGCCCCTACAATCCTCTTGTCTTTCATTAGTTCTTTTACAAAAGACTTATTGTCTGACAGGACACTTCACAGAGCCTTGCTGGTGGCCCATGCCTATAAGCCTAGCCATTCGGCTGAGGCAGAAGGATCATAATAAGTTTAAGACCAGCCCCAGCAACTTAGTGACACCCTGTCTCCGAAATAAAAAATAAAAAGGGCCAGGCACAGTGGTGCAAGCCTGTAATCCCAGCAGCTAGGGAGGCTGAGGCAGGAGGATCATGAGTTCAAAGCCAGCCTCAGCAACAGCAAGGCACTAAGCAACTCAGTGAGACCCCGTCTCTAAATAAAATACAAAATAGGGCTGGGGATGTGGCTCAGTGGTTGAGTGCCAGGAGTTCAATCTCAGGTACTCCCCCACAATAAATAAATAAAAAGGGCTGGGGATGTATCTCAATGGTACAGTGCCCCCGCTTCAACCCTAGTACCAAAAAAAAGGGGAAAAAGGACTATTCATGGGTAGAGTAATTAACATTAAATTTGATTTTCAAGAGCCCATCCCTTGTGTAAAGCATGCTGAGTCTGCATCCACCAACCCACCTTCTGCTCAAGGGAAAAGCAGGGAAGAGTTCCATTTTCATGTGGTAGTGTCAAAGCCACACCTAGGGAACCCTGAGCCTTTGTATGGGAAAGAAGTTTCATATTTTCCCTACACTTGGCTCCTGGAGGCTTGCTATATCTAACCCCTTCAGGTAAGAGGAACAGGAATGACAGATTGATTCTTACTACAACATGGATGAACTTAGACAGTATTATGCTGAGTGAAAGCAACCAGACACAAAAGGCCACACACTGGGACTCCATTTATATGAATTGTTCAGAATAGACAAATCTATAGAGACAAAGTAGATTCCTCATTGCTGGGGATGGGAATTGGGGGCTGGGGGAGGGGAGAATGCTGCATGAGTGTTAAAGTGGTTCAAGTTTCCCTTTGGATTGATGAACATATTCTGGAACTTTAGTACACTGTGAGTGTGCTAAATGCCACTAGTTTTTATGTTTCACAATGGTTAAAATAGGGGCTGGGATGGTGGCTCAGTGGTAGAGTGCTGCTCGCCTAGCACATGCGAGGCCCCAGGTTCGATCCTCTACACCACATAAAAATGAATAAAATAAAGGTACTGTGTGCAACTATGACTAAAAATTAAATGTTTAAAAAATAAATAAATAAACCAGGTGGGGTGGTGCAGGCCTGTAATCCCACTATCGAGAAGCTAAGGCAGGAGGATTGTGAGTTCAAAATAGCCTCAGCAATTTAGCAAGGCTCTAAGCAACTTAGCCCATGAAAAAATTTTAAAAATAAATAAAAAGGAAGCTTGGGATGTGGCTCAGTGGTTCAACCACCAGTACCAAACATTTAAAAAAAGGGTTAAGATAGTAAAGCTTACATTATGTATATTTTACCACAATAAAAAGAAAGAAAATGCGGCTGAGGTTGTGGCTCAGTGATAGAGTGCTTACCTCACACATGTGAGCTGCTGGTTCTGATCCTCAGTACCACATAAAAACAAATAGGATAAGGGTATTGTGTCCATTTCTAAAAAAAATTTTTAAATAAAAAAATGAAAGAAAATACATTAATCATCTGGTTTCATTTCTAGAAATTCTATTCACTTTGTTGATTATTTAGTTGTTTCTTATGTTTTCATAGCCTTTCATTCATTTAAACATATTACACATTATTTAATAGTTTGCATCTGCTATATGTCTTTAATTGTTTGCATCTGCTAATAAGGTCTCCTTATTTGGTTTATTATTTCTGCTGATGATGACTTTTGTTCTTAAAATTATGTGCATGTTTAGGTTTTAACTGTGGGAAGCTTGTTAAGCCTCAATTATGGGTAGGCTTCTTTAGTCAAGATTAGATTTATTTTTTGCCATCTCTCTGGATTCCCTACCAAGAATGAACTGGACTATGCTGATGATGTTAATTTAAACTACGTGATAATAACAAAAACTACATAAGAATACAAAGCTACATTGGGGGATGATAATGATTTCAAGCACCAAATGACACTATCAAGAAAGTCAAAAGAGCTGGGCACATTGGAGCATGCTTGTAATCTCAGTGGCTTGGGAAGCTGAGGCAGGAGAATCACAAGTTCAAAGCCAGCCTCAGCAACTTAGCCAGACCCTGAGTAGCTTAGTGAGACCCTGTCTCTAAATAAAATACAAAAAAAAAGGGGGGCTTAGGATGTGGCTCAGTGATTAAGTACCCCTGGGTTCAATCCCAAGTACCAAAAAGAAAAAGAAAATCAAAAGAAAACTTAAAGAATAAGAGAAAATATAGAGGTGTCTAATATCCAGAATATAAAAAGAACTCACACAACTCTACAACTGAAAAACAAACCCAATAAATGGGCAAAGCACTTGAACAGACATTTCTCCAAAAAGGAAACATGAATGGCCAAAAACTAAACTAAAAGATGTCTAATCTCAGTAGTTATTAGAAAAATGCAAATCAAAACTACAATAAGAAACCCATTTGTATCTAGTAGTATTACTTCAATTAAAAAAAATGGAGACGCTGGGGATGTGGCTCAAGTGGTAGCGTGCTTGCCTAGCATACGTGAGGCACTGGGTTCAATTCTCAGCACCACATAAAAACAAAATAAAGTTATTGTGTCCACCTATAACTAAAAAATAAATAATTTTAAAAATGAAAAATAAAACATGCTGGCAAGAATATGAAGAAATCAGACCCATGGGCTGGGGTTGTGGCTCAGTGGTAGAGTACTTACCTAGCATGAACGAGGCACTGGGTTCGATCCTCAGCACCACAAAAATGTAAAATAAAGATATTGTGTTCACCTAAAACTTAAGAATAAACATTTAAAAAAGAAATCAGACCCTTACTGTATTAGTGAGAATAACTTGTTTTTGTTTGTTTGCTTGTTTTTATTATCACTTGTTTCAGTGCTAGAAATCCAATGCAGGGGTTCAGGCATAGGGTAGGCAAGCATTCTACCACTGGGCTATATCCCCAGCCTTACTGGTAAGAAGGTAAAATACTATAACTGTTGTGAAAAACAGCTTGGCAGTTCCTCCAAAAGTTAGACATAGAATTACCATATGACCCAGCACTTCCACAACTAGTTACAGACCCAGAATAATTGAAAACAATTATTCAACCAAAAAGTGTATGTGAATGCTTATAGCAGTGCTATTTACAATTATCATAAGATGAAAGCAACCCAAATGTCCTTCAATTGCTGATTGGATAAGCAAAATATAGTATATCTATATGAAGGAATTTTAATCAGTCATAAAAAGGATACATCCATGCTACAACATGGATGAACCTAAGAAAAACATGATGCTCCAGATCATTTTAATGTATAATTATAATTCACCAATTTAAAAAATAAATTAATAGAAGGCAGACCAATAGAGTAGAGGAAGGGGATCAAGGAGAGGGAGGAGGGGGGAAGATGGTAGTATCAGGGACTGAAATGGAGTAAATCCCCTGAGCCCAGTGGCACATGTCTGTAATCCCAGTGACTTGGAAGGCTGAGATAGGAGGATAGCAAGTTTAGAGCCAGCCTCAGCAATTTAGTGAGACCCTGTCTCAAAATAAAAAATAAAAAAGAGGGCTGGAGAGGCTGGGGTTGTGACTCAGAGGTAGAGCACTTGCCTAGCATGCATGAGGCACTGGGTTCGATCCTCAGCACCACACAAAAAATAAAATAAAATAAAGGTATTGTGTCCACCTACAACTAAAAAATAAATGTTAAAAAAAAAGAGGGCTGGAGTTGTGGCTCATTGCCTGGCATGTGTGATGCCCTGGGTTCCTCCTCAGCACCACATAAAAATAAATAAAACAAAAGATCCATTGACAACTAAAAAATATATAAAAAATAAAAAGGATTGGGAATGTGTCTCAGTGGTTAAGCGCCTCTGGGTTCAATCCCTGGTACAGAAAGAAAGAAAGAAGAAGGAAAGAAGGAAGGAAGGAAGGAAGGAAGGAAGGAAGGAAGAAAGAAAGAAATGGAGTGAATCATATTATTATACGAATTTATGAATATGTCAAAATGAATCCCACAAGTATAGCAATAATGCACTAAATATGGAATACAAAATACAGTGAAAAGACAATGAGTTCATTAACTGGAATTTAGTCATTGTAATTCTAGTTTTCTCTTGGCTGTATTTTCAAAAGAGATCCAGGGTTTCCTAGTTTCTATACCTCTCTAGATATATCCCAGGAGCAAGCTATCATCATAAATAAATAAATACATGAATAAATAAATTTTAAGAACATGGTAAGATGTCAGATACAATGGACAACAGATTATATGACTTCATTTACAACAGTCCCCCCTTATCCACAGAAGGTATATTCTAATGCCCCTAATATATCCATCCCTATGGCAAGTTTAATTTATACATTAAGTGCAATTAGGAAAATACCAATAACAATAATAAAATAAAACAACTGTAAACAATTTACTCAGTAAAAGTTATGTAAATGAACTCTCTCTCAAAATATCTTATTGTGGGCTGGGGTTGTGGCTCAGCGGTAGGGCACTTGCTTAGCACATGCAAGGCCCTGGGTTCAATCCTCAGCACCACAAAAAAATAAACAAACTAAAGGTGTTGTGTACAACTAAAAAATAAATATTTTAAAAAATATATCTTATTGTACAGTACTTGCCAGTTAATCTACCTCTCCGTGCTTTTTTTAAATATTTATTTTTTAGTTGTAGTTGGACACAACACCTGTATTTTATTTATTTATATGTAGTGCTGAGGATGGAACCCAGGGCCTCGTGCACGCTCGGCAAGCACTTTACCCCTGAGCCACAGCCACAGCCCCTCTCGGAGCCTGTTTTAAAAAATATTTTTTTAAGTTGTAGATGAACACAATATCTTTATTTTATTTATTTTTATGTGGTGCTGAGGATCGAACCCAGTGCCTCACACATGCTAGGCAAGCACTCTACCACTGAACCACAACCCCAGCCCACACCCCTCCATGTTTTATGCCCCCATGTCTCCTTCGCACTTTTATGAAGGTGGTTCTTTTAGGCAAATTCTTCCAGAACAGTCTGATTTCATTATAACTGAGGACTATCTTTGAGTGAAGTTCTTTTTCCTTAATAAACATATTCAATTCTTTAAAATGTGACAGCAGGGGCTGGGATTGTGGCTCAGCGGTAGAGTGCTCGCCTAGCTCCGGCGAGGCCCTGGGTTTGATCCTTAGCACCACGTAAAAATAAATAAATAAAATAAAGGTATTGTGTACAACTACAACTAAAAATATAAAAAGAAAGAAAGCAATGTGGCGGCAGTTTCTTCATCAGGAGACACAGTCTTTCCAGTAATTCTTAAACTTTTTCTGTCCGAATCTATTCCTGAATGTGGGTAACCAAGCATTACTTGTAATAAATAACTTGATTTTGCTCATTTCAAGGGATGCCATATTGAAGTTTTTATATAGGCTCAATACTTTCTGGTGCAACACATCCTACACCAACAAACTTAATGCCTTTTCAGTACTTTTAACACTGTGGCTGTAACTTTTTCAGTTCAAGGTGTGACAACAAAACTAGCACAAATTTCTTTTTCCTTTTGCACAATTTCATGGATAGAAGATTTATTCTTACCCTATATCTCAGCAATCTCTTGGCACACAATCTTTTTCTTTCCTTATCAGTGGAGAGTTTTTACGTTTTCACTTAAAGAAAGTATTTAAAGAAATTGGTTTGTTTTCAGCATATCCACATTTCCAGCACTACTCCTCTTGTGCTTTCAGGCCATTTTTAAGCAAAATAAAGGTTACTGAACATAAGCACTGTGATGCCAAGACATACAGAAGATCTGATAACCAAGACAACTAGTAAATGACTAACAGGCAGGAAACTAGCATGGATATGCTCAACAAAAGGATGACTTACATCCTGGGTGAGACAGTGTGAGATTTCTCCACACTGTTCAGAATGGAACACAATTTTAACACTTATAAACAATTTGTGGAATTTATTTATTTATTTATTTAATTTTTTGGGTGGGGGGAGGGATACTGGGAAGGAATTTAACCCAGGGATGCTTTACCACTGAGCTACATCCCAAGCCCTTTAAATTTTTTTTTTTTTTTAATTTTGAAACTTGGTCATGTTAAGTCGCTGAGAGTCTTCCTAAAGAAAAAAATGACAGAGCCTGGTCTTGAATTTGTGATCTTCCTGCCTTGGTCTCTCAAGTCATTTGGATTACAGGTATGCACCACCACTCCCAGTTTTTATTCATGGAATTTCTATTTTAGTTTCTATTTTAGTAAAGCCATGGAGAAGTGGGAACTACTGTATGTGAAATATCCAGACTAGGAAAAGGCATAGAAATAAAAAAGTACATTAGTGGGTAGCAGGGACCACAGAGAGGTGGGAATGGGGAAGGACTGCTAATGGGCACGAGTTGTCTTTATAGTGTGGTGAAATCTTCTGGAATTAAATAATGGTAATGATTGCACAACATTATAAACTATTAATCACTGAATAGTGTACTTAATTTTTATTCATTTATTTATTTATTTTTATGTGTTGCTGAAGATCGATCCCAGTGCTTCATACAGGCTAGGCAAGTGCTCTACTGCTGAGCCCACATACTTAGATTTTTAAAGTCAAAATAGCTACCATTACACAGAATGCTCTTTCTATAAAGCATCATTCTAAGAAGCCATGTTCAAAACCAAGGTCCAACTCTTACCAGTTGGATTTCTTTGGGCAAGTTAGTAGACCTTTCTGTGACTCAATAATATCATCTATAAAATTAGAATAATAGCCAATAGACAGAGTAGCTGCAGTGCCTAGGGCCCTCCACACTTTTAGGGGCCTGTAAAAATGTCTTAATTCATTTTTTTAAAGAGAGAGAGAAAAATAATTTTTAATATTTATTTTTCAGTTTTTGGTGGACACAACATCTTTATTTTATTTTTATGTGGTGCTGAGGATCAAACCCAGTGCCCTGCACATGCCAGGTGAGCGCATTACCACTTGAGCCACAGCCCCAGCCCCCTAATTCATTTTTTAATCAGAAGAAAAATGTTAACATAATCAAGCCTCCAGGCTTGTTCATTTTCATACCAATGAAAATGTAAAATATAATTTTGATTTTATTATGGAGGAAGGGGCCCAAGAAGACAAAAATGTCTAGGGCTTAGAAAAGTCATAATGAAGTACTGCCCAGAAAATGATCCTCAAAACCTCTAAAGGGCTGTTATGAACATTAAAGGTGTCAATAAATATAAAGCACTTTAAATAGTGCCTGAAACATGGTAAAAATTAGCTTATGGGGCTAGGGCTGTAGCTCAGTGGCAGAGCACTTGCCTAGCATGCGTGAGGCCCTGGGTTTGATCCTCAGCACCACATAAAAATCAACAAATAAAATAAGGCATTCTTATCCACAACTCCAAAAAAAATTTTTTTAAAGAGAGAAGAGAGAGAGAGAGAGAGAGAGAGAGAGAGAGAATTTTTAATATTTATTCTTTAGTTCTCGGCGGACACAACATCTTTGTTGGTATGTGGTGCTGAGGATCGAACCCGGGCTGCACGCATGCCAGACGAGCGCGCTACCGCTTGAGCCACATCCCCAGCCCCCCCCAATTTTTTTTTTAAATAGCTTATATTAGTTATTGTTATCGTCTCTATCCTCACAACGGTCCCATGAAGTAGGTACTATTGATTATTCTTATTTTACAGATGAGAAAACTAAGGCACAGGGAGAATAAGCAACCCACCACATTAGCTTTTTTTTTGGGGGGGGGGGATACCCGGGATTGAACTCAGAGACACTCGACCATTGAGCTACATCCCCAGCCCTATTTCATATTTTATTTAGACAGGGTTTCACTGAGTTGCTTTAGTGCCTCTCTTGTTGCAGAGGCTGGCTTTGAACTCAGAATTCTCCTGCCTCAGTCTCCCAAGCTGCTGGGATTACAAGTGTGAGCCACTGCACCAGCATGCCACATTAGCTTTTGAGCAAGTAGCAAGCAAAGCCAGGATTTAGATGCTAGAAGCCTGGTTTTTGGCTCCTTGTCCTCAACTATTGCTATATTCTACCTCAAATAAATCTGATATATCGATATAGCAAACCCTCGCATTCATAATTATTTTTGCCTAGAACAAGGCTTAATTAGGTATTTAAGAATTTCAAAAATGCATTAATTTGGGGGCATAAAGGGGATTGAACCCAAAGCACTCTACCACTGAGCTACAACCCTTTTTACTTGTTACTTTAGAGATAGGGGTCTTACTAAGTTGCTTAGATAGGGGTCTTACTAAGTTGCTTAGATAGGGGTCTTACTAAATTACCAAGGCTGGCTTCACAATTGTGATCCTCCTGCCTCAGCCTGCCAAGTCACTGGGATTATAGGTGTGTCACTGAGGCCAGCTCAAAAAGTAAATCATTTTAAGTAAATATGTAAGTAAATACCATTGCATCTGGTACCCAGGGGCACATAAATGAATGAGGTTTAGAAAACACTGGTAAACTGTGGAAACTTGAGATGTGTCAGAACATACTTATAATATTACCAATATTAGGTAGGCTACTGCACATCCTGTTTAAAACTTATATGGATTTCTTGTGCAACAATTCATCCCAGGACAACATATTCACCAGGTATCTAGCCAAAAGAGAGGGGAACCTACAGAACCCGGCAAGAGCCAGCTTGAGGAGGAGATGATTGTGATTGAAATCAGAGCGGGCTCTGGGATTGCCATTGTCTTCTTGGAAGGTCCTGCAGCTTGTGAAGAAATGTTTGCAGCATGTTCCCCCACCAGAATCTTGATGTTTTGCAGCCTGCACGTGGCAGCAGGGTGTCCTGTACTTCCCCAAAGAGAAAGTAGGAATTCCCAACAGCCTAAGCATGCTAGAATGAGAAGTCCTTTAGAAAGTGAATTAGAGGGGGGAGGGGCGGTGGCATACCCCTGTAATCCCAAGCATCTCAGCTCTGCTCGGGAGGCTGAGGCAGGAGGATAGAGTTCAAAACCAGCCCCAGCAATTTAAGGAGGCCCTAAGCAATTTAGTGAGACCCTGTCTCAAAATAAAACATAAAAAGGACTGGCTCTGTGGTTAAGCACCCCTGGGTTCAATTCCCGGTACAAAAACAAACAAACCAAAAAACAAACAAACCAAAAAATACCCACTGTCAACCCAGTCAGAAAATTAAAAATAATAATAGGGCTGGGAATGTAGATTAGCGGTAAAGTCCCCCTGGTTCAATCACCAGTACAAAAAAAAAAGTGAATTGGTCACTTTCCTACCCCACCCTATGCAAACACAAAGTAGTGGGACT
This sequence comes from Urocitellus parryii, assembly GCF_045843805.1. Classification (NCBI taxonomy): domain Eukaryota; kingdom Metazoa; phylum Chordata; class Mammalia; order Rodentia; family Sciuridae; genus Urocitellus; species Urocitellus parryii. Next base: position 44,385,872 of record NC_135547.1, read on the forward strand.
TATCCATTAGGCATAGTAGCTGCAGTGCTTAGAGCCCTCAATCCTTTTAGGGGCCTATGAAACTGTCTTAATTTATTTTTAAATCAGAAGAAAAATGTTAACATAATCAAGTCTAGATTATATTCATCTTCATACCAATGCAACTGTAAAATATAATTTTAATTTTTTTTTTCATGAAGGAAGGGGCCCAAGAAGACAAAAATGCCTAGGGTCCTGAAAATTCATAATGTGGCACTGCCACAAAAACGGTCTTCATAACTTCACCCTCCTTATGAGTCTTCCAGAAACCAGTCCACCAATCATTCATACAGTGCCTGTCCTGTTAATTTTTCCTCTGCACTGAGCAAATGTGAGGAGGTGGGCTGAGAAACCCAACACTGCTAGACCCGAACCTCTGGTTTAGGAAGGCTCAGCTGGAGGAGGAGGATACCCCAGCATCCAGAAATGTAAAGACCAATGAGGTCTAACAGAGGGCATGTAACAGATTCTAACAGAGGGCGTCTAACCGGCGTGAGCGCGTACTCTTTGAACCTGCGGGACGCATCGCACCACTATATTCTGCCTGGAATACAGTTATTTATTCATTTGAATTAAGACAGCACTACCCACTAGTACCATTGGCAAGTTGCCTAACCTTCCTTTTGTGTAAAATGGAAATGACATAAGTAGTGGTTGTGAAGTTAAAATTAGAATAAATCATGTACAGTGCCAAGCACTGGACCCATTATTATTGGTTATTCTTATCATATTAAGAATAGTAACCGTTCTGTAGAACCTGCAAACATTTCTTGGAGGGAGAATCAAATTGCCTTCAATCATATTGTGGTCTCTTTACATTAGATACGTCAGTGGTGAGGAAGAACTCAGAAAAATAGTTCTGGAAAAAGTGGGAGCAGATGGGCGCAGTGGCAGGCAGACACCTGTAATCCCAGGGGCTTGGGAGGCTGAGTCGGGAAGATCGAAAGTTCAAAGTGAGTCTCAGCAACTTAGCAAGGTACTTAGCAACTGAGCGAGACCCTGTCTCTAATAATATATATATATATATATATATATATATATATATATATATATATATATATATATATATATATATATATATATTAAGTCCTGAGGATGTGGCTCAGTGGTTAAGCACTCCTGGGTTCAATCCCCAGTACCAAAAAGGGGGTGAGGGGGCAGAAAGAAGTGGTAGCAGGGAAGGCGGGGAAATCCTCCCGCGTCTACTGCAGAGACTTGGGAAAACTGTGCTTTGGGAGACCATAGAGCGAGCTTTTGCAATGCGGGTTGCAATAAGAAGGGAAGCCACCTAGCACGGTAAATGTTCCAAGTGTCATGAATCTAAGGAAGGGGACCCCGTAGCATAAGCATTCTTGGATACACCAAGTATTTGCAGATTTTTCCACTTGCACTCTGACGTACACTTGTTACTAAAAATCAGAAGTTCTTGGAGCTTTCTCAAGAGGCACGTGGAGTTTCTTGCAGCGTGCATGTTAACTTTCACACTGCTCAGCAAACTCGACCCCAAACTCCCGCTCTTGAAATGCACGGTGGGTTCTAATTTCAAAATCCCAGAGCAGGAACCCTTCTAGCCAAACACTATCTTATCACTTGTCCGACACAGATTTGGGGCGTGAACGGTACAGAATCATATAGTCCTAGGAGTCAGCACCTCCTGGGAGGGAAGAATAGTGTTCAGAGACCAATAGATAATAGCCTAACAACTTCACTTTAGTATGCTTTGGCTTTTGAGGGCTCCACATTTACCCCAGCCCTTTCGTTTCCTTCAGGTAAGGAAAGGACAACGCGCCACTCTTCAGGCTTCACAACATCGAGGTTTGGGTGGAGGAACACTTCTCCATCCGTTCCTGGAGCTACTATGAGGTCTTTCTCCTCGCCCCTAAGTCGATTTAACAACCCAGCACAGTCTCTTCCTCCTATCGGGCACTCCACCCGAGTTGACAATAGTTAAGCTGCAAATTAAAGCCATTTCTCAGCACAACACGCCCAATGCCAGCACCTCGCTCGTACACGCGCGCCCTATTTTATTTAGTCCTGGCCACAAGCGCGCCACCATCAGGACCCACCCACGCAAACTTGATGCACTGCGCATTCTAACAGAGGGCGTCTAACCGGCGTGAGCGCGTACTCTTTGAACCTGCGGGACGCACCGCACCACTATATAAGAAGGGCGACTCCCCCACGACACCAGAAGAGCACCAGACAATCGCAGAGCGAAGGACGCGCAGCTTCCTCGACAGCACTTCAGACATGGATCCTCAACAGAAGCGCACACACAGGGACATTAACTACCGCGGCATAGGGGCGGATAAGATGGATAAAGAACTAGACGGTCAGTGCTTTAAGGGGACAGGTGCTACAGCGAACTCTAAGAGAGAAACTTTTCCTAGGAAAGGCGCGTGGACAGGACGCTGCCCAGTCGTCGCCGCAGCTATTCTATAGTGGCCCTTTGCCTCCTCCTGCCCACGCGCCGTGGGCTCCAACGCTCTGGTCTTAGTTTTTTGCTTTCCTCCTTTCCTAGATGGGCAGCTTACCGTGACTTCGGCGGTTGTAGCGGGAGGAGACAAGCAAAATACACGGTCCGAACCTGAGCCTGGAGCAGAAGCAGAAGAAGACGGCCTTGTAGCAGATGCACCCGGCCCCATTGACGACAAAAACCCTAAGGGCGACAGCGGCCAAGAGCTCGGGCAACAGCTCGAGGAGGCGGCCGCCCCAGCCGCGGAGGGGCCACAGCTCGCAGAGAGGAAGCAGCGCCGCTACCGCACCACGTTCACTCAGTTGCAACTGCAGGAGCTGGAGGGATTTTTCCGTCGCGTCCAATACCCCGACGTGTTTGCTCGGTAAGTGCCTTGCTTCAGAGGCGGCGCCCTTTTCCTTAGGGGGTTCAGAACTCTCCCCGGACCATTTCTATCTGCCCCGGAGCCAGAAGCCTCCTAGGGGACTTACGGACGGTGGGGGAAGGGGGGCGACTTTGGGAAAGCCAGTGCGGCTTGGTCGGATCCCGCCTTTATTTAAATTTTTGGTAATTTGTTAATCAGAGTGTTTTGCATTCCTTTTGATAGTCTTTAAATATCTCATTAAACTGTTTAGCCGTATTTCTAAGGTTTTTAGAGTTCTTTAGAGTTTGAGACCGCGGGGGACTAGCGCCTTCCTTGCCTCACGCTAGTGCCGGCTTTGCCACAAGGAGCGCTCTTTTCCAAACATGCGGCGCGGTTTTGAACTTTCCAAAGCCTAGGAGTCCTAGTGGTCCGAACCCGCGTGGATAATGAAGGGGCATGCTATTCTAACTTGGCTGGAATAAGGGACCAGGACGGGTCGGTGTGGGGAGTGGAAGCGCCCATTCTGACCCTGCTGTACTCAACTTTCTTATATATTTATTTATTTAGTTGTAGTTGGACACGATCCCTTTGTTTTATTTATTTATTTATTTTTATGTGGTGCTGAGGATTGAACCCAGTGCCTCACAGGCACTAAGCGAGCCCTCCACCACTGAGCCACAACCCCAGCCCCTGTGCTCAACTTTCATCCGCTAAACAGCAAAAAATAATTTCCATAAGGCGCCCATGTGGCTTGGAGTTCACTTCTTTGAGAGTTCGCCTCTCTTTAACAACAGGCGGAAATATTTTGGTTTAGAGCAGCGCTTGAAAGGTGTTTTGCTTTTTGTTTTTCACAAAAATTTTCTTGGAACCTCCCAAGAAAAAAATTTTATGGTCATTTTCTGCTGTTCCACAAACAGAAAAATTCTCATATTCTGCTAATATTACCCAGACTCTTTCACATATAGTCCCTTTTTTCTATCTATATAGATAAATCCTTGGGATTATCCTTGGGAAAGCCCTCAAAGTGTATTACAGAAGCCAGGCTCGGTGGTGCAAGCCTGTAATCCCAGCTGCTTGGGAGGCTGAGGCGGGGAGCCAGCCTCAGCAAAAGTGAGGCACTAAGCAACTCAGTGAGTCCCACTCTCTAAATAAATTACAAGAAAGGGCTGGGGATATGGCTTAGTGGTTAAGTGCCCCTGAATTCAATCCCTGGTACAAAAAAAAAAAAAAAAAGTGTATTGCAGAAAACCAGACAGGGAGGTGGGGTTAGAAATAATGTATATCCATATAGTTCACTTTAGCCACAACTCCATACACTGATCTTTTCAATTTTACCCCCTCAGGGAGGAGCTTGCAGGACGCCTGAATTTGTCTGAAGCCAGAGTGCAGGTCAGTAAATCTTGAAAATGCAATTTGGCAGGACAGCCATTCTAAAACATGCTTCAGGTTAGATTTTGTCACGGACATTCTCAGTCTGGTGATTTTTGTTTTCTTCTTCAGGTTTGACGAATAAATTTTGGTGACTTTTTTGTTTTAGGTACTTGGGAATCTAGGGCTAAGTGCATGCTAGGCACTCTATGCTCTATCATGGAGCCCCACCTTCAGTCTTCCTCCAGGAGTCCTTTTAGTATGTGTGCTTCTGCATGGTACTGATATAAGACAGTGGTGAAAATGAGGCTTCCATGTCCCAGCAATACAGGCTACAAAGTTCCTAGAATTGCATGGTCAGGCCTCCCTTGACCTACCACAGACTGTTTAATTCTCAAGAAGTTTCAGAGGTAGAATGAGCCTTTAAACATCCTGGAGAGAAACTTTCCTTGAAGGAAGCCAACATTGTCCTACTTACTAGTTACTTGAGACTAAAGGTAGGCTTTTGTTTTGAATAGGAGGAGTTCGTCTGGATATGACTTGAATTGGGCAGGCTTTTTTTTTTTTTTAAACCATGCTTGGTTTCCCCCACAACCAGGGTGACATTATTCCTGGTGAGAAGGGGCAGGAGCAACCAAGTAGCTAATGATTTGACATTTCTTTACCCTATTAGGTTTGAGCAGTGGTAGGAAGGTCCTGGACCTGGTATAATTCATTACTTAGACTGTATCAAGGTCTATAAGAAAACCATTAAAAATTTGAAAAGTGAGAGAGATACAGCAGTGTGCCAAGCTCTGAACAAGGGTTAGCTGAAGGAAAGAGATGAGCATTTACTCCCTTAAGATATTATGGCAAGGGGCTGGGGTTGTGGCTCAGTGGTAGAGCACTCGCCTAGCATATGTGAGGCTCTGGGTTTGAGCCTCAGCATCACATAAAAATAAACAAAATGAAGGTATTATATCCAACTACAACTAAAAAATAAATACTTTAAAAATTATTAGGGGCTGAGGTTGTGGCTCAGCAGTAGAGCACTCGCCTAGCATATGCAAGGCCCTGGGTTCGATCCTCAGCACCACATAAAAATAAATAAATAAAATAAAGGTATTGTGTCCAACTACAACTAAAAAGTAAATATTTTTTAAAAATAAAAAGATATTACAACAATAAGGAAGTAGCGTTATGTGTTGCAGTTTAAAATATCAATGGCATATACAGTTGTATTTTTTTTCTATTATGACTGTTGAATATACTAAACCAATCCCTTTCTTTCCCCTCTGATTGAAGGTTTGGTTTCAGAATAGAAGAGCCAAGTGGAGACGACATCAGAGGGCACAGATGCTCAGAAATATGGGTCCTGTCATCATGGGCCCCCCTATGGGTGTATTCATCAATGGGCCCTATAGTGCTGTCCCTGTTCTGGAACCTGCTTGGAGATATGTTCCTATGATACCACAACCCTATGGACCCCCTATCCCACCTATGGGACCCTGGCCACCTATGGGACCCTGGCCACCTATGCCTCCCAGGCCACCCATGCCACCCATGCCACCCAGGCCCCCTCTGCCACCCAGACCACCCATGATGCCTATGCCTCCCAGGCCACCTATGGTTCCCTTTGGTCTGGCGCCTGTAGGTGTGGCATGGACCCCCATCATGGATGGTTATTTCGCAGGTCCCATTTTCTAAAGCATGGTCTTCATGATAATTTTTCCAAAATGTTTTTCTGCCACATATAAATTATACATAGCACAGCACCAAGAGTTGTTCAGCAAGTACAAGATTAGTTCATCAGACACCTGTTACATGAATTGCACTTATTAGCAAAGTTTAGTGCCTTGTTGTTTCTGTAGACTATGTGATTGCATGTTCAATAAAGATGTGTATTCACAGTATATTGGTTTTGAATGCCAAATGGTGGTAGTGGGTATAGGAGGGAATTGCTAAGGGAATGTGATTTGAACGGAATGATGAAGAAGCCTCTTTTCATAAGGTAATATTTAATGAGGTAATAGCCCTAAGTCACCATCAGTAGACTGTGCACATTCACAATTCTCTAAGTATCCATGGCAGGTTCTTATGACCCACACATTGTCCTTCCACACCTACTGATCCTCATCCCTCCCATCCTCATTCCCACTTTGCCCCATTGGGAGAACATAACATGTCAGTTGGGAAGGGTGCAAGTCTAGTGAGAGAACAGTGTTTCCAGGAAGGGTCCTGATCCATTAATGCAAAGGAGCTCAGGCTACACCCTGGACTCTAAGGGAAACTGTAAGGCTCCTCACAGGCAGTGAAGGTGGCAGCCAAACACTCACCCTGTACTCTAATTCTGCTTACTGTCCTTTGTTTTGTGGAGGAGGTAGAGGAGCAAGAGCCATTCAGAGCCAGGCACAGTGGCACATGCCTGTAATCCCAGCAGCTCTGGAGGCTGAGGCAGGAGGATCGTGAGTTCAAAGCCAGCCTCAGCAATTTATTGAGGTACTAAGCAACTCACTGAGACCCTGTCTCTAAAGTATGAGAAAAAGGGCTAGGGATGAGGATCAGTGGTTAAGCATTCCTGGGTTCAATCTCTGGTACCACCCTCTCCCCCCAAAAAAAGCTATTCAGGTTCCAAAGATCTGCGAATTCTAAGGCAATGAGAGGGAGCTCCATCAAGAACAGAAAAGGGCTCTTCCTTTCCTCACCTGCAGGCCAGGAGAGCAAATTACTATAGTTTCCTCAGCTAGAAAGCAGACAATTTCACCTTCAAGTATATTTGGTTGCCTTAAACATCCTGGAGAGAATCCTGGTTCCTGCTAATTAAACACCGAAAGGGAACCTGGTTTAGTGCTACTCAAAGCAAGATGTAGTGCCCTGAGTAATGTTGCAGAATAATCACTCATTGAAAAAAAGCAGTCAGATATTTGCTTTGTTTGTGCTGTCTTTGTGCAGTTCTGTAGGGTAGAAAACAAAACCAAGGGCTGGAGCTGTAGCTCAGTGGCAGAGCACTTGCCTAGCACATGTGAAGCATTGGGTTCAATCCTTAGCAACTACAAAAAAAATCAAAAAACAAAAAACTAAAGTGGGGTATAGGAAGGAAGTCCAGACCCACTTTTTTTTCTTTTCTTTCTTTTTTTTTTTTTTTTTTTTTTTGGAAATGAGGATAGAACTCAGGGTGTTTTACACTGAGTTATATCTTCAGCCCTTTTATTTATTTATTTATTTTCTTTTGAGACAGGATCTTGCTAAGTTGCTTAGGACCTCACTAGGTTGCTGAGGCTAGCCTCAAACTGGTGATCCTCCTGCCTCAGTCTCCTGAGTGACTAGGATTACAGGCCTGTGCCACTCAGCCAGCCTCACTATTTTTAAAACATTTCGTTTCAGCAAAACCTTTGTTTTTGAGCAATTACTAGCAATATATGGTAATTTTATGAATATAAGTCATACTATGAAATGACTGCAGTGGATTCAGATAAGGGTGTCATGGTCATGCCAGAATTTTCTCAAGGAGGTGGCAGGGTGGTGGTAGTGGTATCAAGATAAGTTACAATCTGAGTGCAGTGGCATGCACCTGTAGTTCAGCCACTTGGGAGGCTGAGGTAGCTCAGGAGTTGGAAGCCAATGTGTATAGCAAGACTCCATCTCAAAAAAAAAAGATTTTAAAGATAAATTACACAGCAGTTACATGTTCCCAAATTGAATGGAGGAGGCTGTTTTCTCAGCAAAGCATATGGGTTTTGCAGTGTTGTCCAATACTTTTAATTCCTTTCTCTCCCTGATTCCACTGTTCACAATGTGGATGTCAACCACCAGCAAAGTGGCTGTATTTATTTATTTATTTATTTAGGTACTAGGAATTGAACTCGGTGGCACTCAACCACTGAGCCACATCCTCAGCCCTATTTTGTGTTTTATTTAGAGACAGAGTCTCATTGAGTTGTATAAGCACCTTGCTTTTCCTGAGGCTGGCTTTAAACTCATGATCCTTTTGCCTCAGTCTCCTGCACTGCTGGAATTACAGGCATGCACCATGGCGCCCGGCAAAGCAGCTGTATTTAATGTGAGACTTCTGCTGCAAAGAGATCGTCACTACCCCAGAGGCCCCAGCCTCTGTTGGGAGTGAGGAACATCAAGGAATGCACTCATGCATGCCCACAGCCATCCTCACCAGGTGGTTTTGAAATCAACCATTCTTATTGCTGACCCCTTTACTTCTTGTTAAACTTCAGGTTTCTCAATACCTTAAATCCTCTTGGAACCATAGGATTGGTATAAATACAAGTTCCAGGACTCCATCATGGGCCCTTGCCACCTCAGACTCAAAGCCAAACAGCATTCAGCACACAAATCCCAGAGTTAACTCTTATATCCAATCTTACCACACAAACAGAACAGTTTTTTAATCTCAGACTACCAGGAAGAAGTAAAAAATCTGAATACTCTTTTCCATAAGTGGATGAGGTCTTCAAGAGACATTAATACTATTTTAAAAATTATAGGGGCTGGGGTTGTGGCTCAGCAGTCGAGTGCTCACCTAGCACGTGCAAGGCCCTGGGTTTGATCCTCAGCACCTTATAAAAATAAATAAATAAAATAAAAGCATTGTGTCCAACTACAACTAAAAAATAAATATTAACAAAATTATATATACTTCTTCCGGGTGCCAGATGATTGAAGGAAGTGTGGTAGGAAGAGAACAGGGGTAACGTGCAAAATATTTCTGCAGATAAAATGCCCCCCACCCCCTGCTAGGTTTTAAAAGGAAGACATCTTCTAATATAATCTCATCAGCCAAAACATGGTGGGGCATACCTATGATCCCAGCTACTCAGGAGGTTGAGTCAGGAGGTTGCAAGTTTGAGCACAACCTAGGTAACTTAGTGAGATCCTGTCTCAAAATAAAAAATTAAAAGGGCTGGGGATGTAGGTTGCCTAACAAGCATGACGCCTTGGTTTCTATCTTCAACGCCACAAAAAATAAAATAAAATAATCCCACACAGAGCATTTCTCTTAAAGTACATTCCAAATATCCCTAAGGCATGGATCAGAAACTATTTTAATATAAGGAAATTCTTTTGATTTATAAAACATCTTTAGAAACTGGCTACCAGCAAATATATTTACCTGTGATAGGTGGTCTTTGCAAATGTTAGTTTTAGCTAAAAAGTTATAAACACAATCTCAGGAGAAATGTGAGCAATTTGCAGTAATCTCATAATTCGGGATGTGCTCTTGCTTTCTAAAGCTATTTCACATTGAAGAACACATGCTGGGGAGCTTTCACAACAGTAACTTTCATGGTGAAATTAAGCAGGCAAAAGTGAAGTATTATCAACTATTTGGGGGAATGGAAAAAGCTTTTTTATTAAAACTAGATTTCTATAAACTGAATTTGTTCTACATAGATGTTATCAGAATCTTGGAGATATAACTTGGAAGTGACTGAGAATCAAAATTCTAAGCCATAATTTGTATTATAAGTACTTATAAAAAAGGACAAGAAATGAAGGGACTAGGGCTGGGGATGTGGCTCAAGCAGTAGCGCGCTCGCCTGGCATGCATGTGGCCTGGGTGGGTTCAATCCTCAGCACCACATACAAAGAAAGATGTTGTGTCCGCCGAAAACTAAAAAATAAATATTAAAAATTCTCTCTCTTTAAAAAAGAAATGAAGGGACTAGAAATAAGTATTTAACTGATAATACAAGGGTTTGCCTTGAGATAAGTGTGAAAAGTAACTTTTGAACAAAAAGAAGAGTCACTGTAAATATATACAAAATGTTGAACAAAGTTTTATGTTTTAGTTGTAAATGGACAAAATACCTTTATTTTATTTATTTATTTTATGTGGTACTGAGGATGGAACCCAGTGCCTCACACGTGCTAGGCAAGTGCTCTTCCACTGAGCCACAGCCCCAACTCTTGAAGAAAGTTTTACATGAGTTGTTTCAAAGAAGAGACATTTGCCTGAATTCTAACAGGGTGTTATACCTAAAATTGGTCATGTTCTGAGCATATATGGATATACTGTTTTCTACCCAATCATTTGGAGCTGATGAGATTACTCTAGAATTTTTGAGTACCTGAAGGTAAAAATATGGTGCCCAAACAGTCCTTTATTGCATTTCCTGATAGGTAATTCTACTTTGTCTAATTTGAATTATCATAATCCAGGGCCTCCTTTTGATAGAAATGGAGCAATTAGTACAATGGAATTTGGACTGGAGTCCTCAAACCTTGAATGCAGCATTTCTTGAGAATGTTGCATGAAATTTTTTGAGGGAGATTCATCAAGACTTTCCTAATGCTCCCTCCCAATTCATCAAGGCAGTAGGGTGTCCTGAAGAGAATGATACCTTGCCTCAGCTCTCATGTCCTCTTTCCTAGAAGGTACTTTCTGGTTTTCCTTTGAGATACATTCACACAAGATCATGTTAATTTGGCAAGTGAGACAAATCTTCCTGAGTCCTACAGTAAAAGGATGACAACAACAGGAAGCCAGACACACTGTTTTATGCTGCCCTCCTGAGCAATGGGCCTTTCTTTCAGGGGACACCCAATTTAAAGGGAGAACTCTAGTGGCTTTCACAGTCACCCAGTGTATTCCCTTCACTTTACAGATAAGGAGGAACATGTGCACATCAGGAATGACCTGTCCTAGATGGCAGGCAGATTCATCCCAGAGAAGGCCAGCATCTGTGTGGTCATGTCCTTCCCACCCAGGGCCCAGGACTGGCCAGCTAAGTGCAGTGCACACCAGCCCAGGTACAGCTCTTAAGTGCTTATCACCTTCATCTACCCAGAATACTTTCTTTCAAGGGACTGTAATCTCAGGGCACCTCCTCAAGCCTGGGCACTGGGCCATTTTACCTCTAGGAAAAGTAAGCAACTTCTCCTGAAGGCATGCAGTATCCTGGTGTCCACTCTCCAACACTGAACAGCAGGGGCTTGAGAGAGTGATGCAATTTGTACCCTCCTCACAAAAGGCTGAGTGTGCTTCCACTACAATAACCCTCATTTCCCCCAATCCCTTTACGAAGCTGTGCCTGCCAACTGGCAGCACAACACATAAGCAACAGCCAGCTCTGGGCTTGTGTTGAATTAACTTTTTTTGTAAAGTAGGCTAATAGTTTGGAAACCGTCATTATGCAATTTGTATTCATTTTGAAATGTGGTTATTTATGCTTTGCCTCAATCAACGTCACGCTCTCTCCCTCTCAGACATTAGTACAGCACTATGGGGCAAGGACCCAAGGTGCAATTGGTGTAGATTTAATTTTCAAATATACCAAAGTGGTCTGTATGCCTCCCCATGCAAAGTGTAGATCTTAAGGAGACTGTCTGGATTCCCAACATTTACATGCAAATATTTTTAGACTCTAGGAATACAAAAGACTCTTTCTGAAAGCACACTCTGTTATGCTTTACAAACAAGGGGACACAAGTGATTGAAGAGGCGGCATGCAGGCATGGGCAGCATAATTGATACACCTGGACCCTTTTGAAACACAGTCCCCAGACAAAACTAGGGCCTCTATGAGAAATGCAGAGTTGGAACACATTTTCTATTCCAAGCTCAGGAATCTTGATCTAGGGAATAAATAGGAGGCAGGATGGGGACCAAGGAAGAGTCTCTAGCCAGTTTGCCTTGAATAAGGGAGACCAAGATTTGAAACAGATGTTTTGAAGTCAGGAGTGGGAAATCAGGCTGTGGAGACCCAGGGAGAAAGCAGTCCATCTATGTCCATGAACTGTTGCTGGGGTTTTGGGTAGTGAGTGGGCGCTGACAGCTGGAGAGTGTTTCTGGGAGGTAGTGAGTGAGGCTCAAGGATGTTGCTCTGGCCAGCTGGGCTTTACAAAAGAGAAGGAAAAACAAATCAGTTCCTCATGTCTCCTTCCCCAGTTCTCATAACAGGGTGAGTTGATGGAGCTGCCTTTTCTCATTTTCTCTTCTCCATGTTCTCCCATAACTCATCTGATAACCTTAAGGGGTTCTCACCAGCATTAAAATATTTATGAAGATCCCAGCAGCTTGGAAAGCTGAGACAGGAGGATCATGAGTTCAAAGCCAGCCTTAGCACCTTAGCGAGGCCCTAAACAACTTAGTGAGACATGGTCTCTAAATAAAATATTAAAAATGGCTGGGGAGGGGCTGAGATTGTGGTTCAGTGGCAGAGCACTTGCCTTGCGTGTGTGGGGTGCTGGGTTCGATCTTCAGCAGCACATAAAAATAAAGTAAAGGTATTGTGTCCATCTACAACTAAAAAAATAAAATAAAATGATTTTTTAAAAAGGGTTGGAGATGTGGTTCAGTGGATAAGCACTGGATTCAATTCCAAGTACCAAAAAAAAAAAAACTATGAAGAGGAGGAATCAGAACAGTGAGGGTGGAGGAATACTAAAATATGATTGTCCCTGTCCAAGGTCTGTACTACAGACAACTCACAAAATACTCAGGATGGTTCTATTACTTTATTTTAAACAAAAAGAATTTCCAAACATTTTTGATAATTCCATGGCCCCACCTAACACATCAAAATCTTAACTACAACAGGCAGTTAGACAGAAATATTACAAGACAGTAAATTCATTCTGCTGTTCATTCAATATAAAGGCTTAGGCCTCAGGACATATCCAGAGTCAAATCTGTTTTTCCATTAGGTGAACATACTCTATAGTCTCAAAACTCTGCTTAATACTCAAAAGAGTGTTCAGCCAGGAGCAGTGGCACACGTCTGTAACCCCAATAACTGGGGAGGATGAGGCAAAAGGATCACAAGTTCAAGGCAACCTCAGCAAATTAGGGATGCCCTAAATGACTTAGTGGGACCTTGTCTCAAAAGAAAAAATAAAAAGGGATGGGGAGGTAGCTCAGTGGTAAAGCGCCCTTGGATTCAACCCCCAGGACCAAAAAACAAAAGAGTGAGAGCACAAGAGAGAGAGAGAGAGAGAGAGAGAGAGAGAGAGCGCATTCAGTTCATTCATTCTGAACATAATCTCATCAGTGGGCGAACATCATTAGAGTGTTCTTTTTTTTTTTTAATATTTATTCTTTAGTTCTCGGCGGACACAACATCTTTGTTGGTATGTGGTGCTGAGGATCGAACCCGGGCCGCACGCATGCCAGGCGAGCGTGCTACCGCCTGAGCCACATCCCCAACCCATTAGAGTGTTCTTACACAATTGAGACAGCTGTGATGTCACTAGGCAATACCTTATGAGGCTGCCATTGTATATGTGGTTCATCATTGACCAAACCATCATAATGAAGAGCATAACTGTAATATTATACATTAATATCTCAATTAAATTAGAATCACATTTGTAAGGAACACTGGTTTATTTGGATTTTATATTTATTGCAAGGAAACACAAATTTCCAGAAAAGTCTCTGTTTTTATTTTTATATTTTTAAAGAATTTCTTGCTGTTGTTTTCATTGTGCTGTGCTTTCTATAGCCACTTCAAGTGAGGTTATCACACAGTCTAATTGCTTATGTCTTTTTCAGCTATAGTCTTAGCAAGGAATTTGATCTTTGGAATGGTGACTACAACCTCACAGATAATCCCCAAAGCATGCCATACCGACCCACACCTTTGTTTTGTACTGTTGCATCCCTTTTCTTCCTCTGGATGAATCATTTGAGACTTGTCTGCTTCTGTCTTGCCTTTTTCTCCGTTCCCCTCTCCTCTTTCCTCTCTTCCTTTTCTCAGCCTCACTTGCCCAGCTATTGTCTCCATCCCTGAACCCCAGTGGGCCTGAAATGTGCATCACTTGTTTGACAAGAACTTTCCTAACTTGTAACATTCCACTGAAATTTAAGTACTTAATGGATGTAGTTCTTGTATCCTTTAACTGCACAGTAAACGCTTAGTTTCCAATGAGTCTCCTACTTTTCTTCTTCTTCCATTGCACCGAGGATGATGCTCCATATTTAACAATAATAAATACTGAGAATGGTAACAGCTAAAATTTTCTGAGAGCTTACAATGTGCCAAATACTGTGCCTACCAATTTATGTGAATTATAACAAGTGCTGTTTTGCAGATGAGGAAACTAAAACCATTGAGGTTAAATAATCTGCCCCAAATTATAGAGCTGACAAGTGGTTGTGATAGAATCCAAACAAGTTTTTGTTCCTTTGCTTAATACATAATCTGAATCAAACATTTCATTCCATTTACTAGACTTTTAAAATTTGAGAGGAAAAGAACTAATGAATATTTTTTATGTGGTGCTGAGGATCAAACCAGGGCCTCACATGTGCACCACATAAAAATAAAACAAAATAAAAGTATTGTGTCCACCTACAACTAAATTTTTTTTTCAGCTGAACGGTTTTCTTTTTTTTTTTTAACTTTTTTGTAGGTGGACACAATACTTTTATTTTGTTTTATTTTTATTTATTTGCATGGTTTTACATTCCCATAGCAATGTATGATTGCTCCACTTCTTCATTAACATTTGTTATTACCTAATTTTTTGATCAGAGTCATCCTAGTGTGTGTGAGGTAGTATTTCTTCATGGCTTTGACTTTCATTTCCCTAATGTCTAATGAAGTTGAGAAAATTTTCATGTCTTTATTGACTATTTGTATATTGTCATTTGAAAAATTTCTCTGCAGATATGTTCTCCACTTACCCTTAATGCCTCTACATTTGGCCAGCAGAAAGGCTTTCCCTGTGTACTTTTAGTACATTTTCATCCTGAGCCAGAATGAACACATCTGAAGCAAATCAGAACTGACCAGGAACAATGAGCCAATCCCAGTCAATGCATAGCTTGAAACATAGTCACTCAATAAAACTGTGTTGATCAGACAATTGCTAATTAATGTATAAGAAATAAATGCTTATTGTTGTATCTCCCTGAATTTTGGGTATGATTGTTAATACCTTATTGACACTGGAGGGAAAGAAAATTGGTGACATTATTATTTATAATAGCAAAATCTGTATAGAACTGCTGATAGCAATTCTCTGACTCCTGCCTGCACTTCACCAACAAGTACCTACTCTGCATCCTTAGGGTCACATTTGATAGTTTCCTGGGTATTCTTTAAATAATCTCATCCCACATACATTGCTAGCTAGCATTTCCTTTTAAGAAATTCCTGAAGAATATAATTAATTCTATAATAGAGAATTTTAAGTCACCCAAACATTCAATAGCAAGGTACTTTTAAAAATCCATTCACTATTTCATGATGCACTTAATTATGTCTTCCTTCTGCCTGACCACTCTTAGGATTTACAATTCCAACGCCACTGAAAAGAAAAGCAAATTCTAAATGAAAAAAAAAATATATATATATATATATTTATAAACTTTGTTTATAAATATATATATTTATAAGCAAAGGCGAAAGAAAGAGTATATATATATATATATATATATATATATATATATATATAAACTCTTTTTTCTTTGCTCTTTACCACTAAGCATTCTGGCATTTTTCCACCAATAAAGTAAAATGCAAACAATTGAGAAATTTGTAAGCTATTTTCATGGTCAGATAATTCTGGGTATTTATAGTAAGATATTGCCAAATAAGTTAAAGAAGCCAGGTAATTTAAAAATAAGTTTACCATTAGTTCTTTCAGTGAGAGGAGTTACTCAAAAATCCTCTCCACTGCTACTTTTACTTATTAGCCTAAAATTAAAGTCCAATGAACAATAAAAAAGAAGAGACATTAAATAGAGTGAGCAAGCTGGCATCAGATACTGTACAGCAGGACACTTATGCTATAATCAATGTAAACTTTCCAAGAGCAGCCAGTGTTGTGTGTATTCTTTTATCACCTCTTTGGCTAAGAAGAATTGGATGTCACCTGCAAGCACAGAACAAATCAAAGAAATAAATCACAATATTATCTCCATAGATACTCAGATGGTAAATGGAAATGACACTTAAAATTCAGTAAGGGAGCTAATAGTAATTTACTGAGAGATAATTTCTTTAGGCCCAAAGATCACCTGCCTACTGTAGCACAGGCAAATAAAAGTGTCTGATGGAAAATGGGGCTTGATAATATCACTCTTTAAACAGAGTTAACAAAATGGAAATCCAGTATACACATATTATGAGATATATAGCAAAGAGTTCCCCCAAAGCCTTTTATAATTTTACATTGCTGCAAATCATAGTAGCTTTTCAGTCTCTATTAATACAAGGAATGTTATTCTTTTTGAAAAATCAACAACACCAAAAATCAAATAACCCAGCAAATAAATAGGCAAAAGAACTAAATGGACATTTCTCAAAAGAAGAAATACAAATGACCAACATTTATTTGAAAAATGTTCATCATCCTTAGCAATCAGGGAAATACAAATCAAAACTACACTGAGATTTCATCTCCAATTAGAATGGCAACTATCAAGGATACAAAATAGAAGCTGACAAGGATGCAGAGGAAAAGGAACACTTACACATTGTTTGTGGGACTGTAAATCAGCACAACCACTATGGGAAATCAGTATGGAGATTCCTCAAAAGACTAGGAATGTAACCACCACATGACCCAGCTACACCACTCCTTGATAATTTATCCAAAAGATAAATATCAGTATAATGATACATTCATAGCAATGTTTATAGCAGCACAATCCACAATAGCCAAGTTAGTGGACCAGTGCAGGTGTCCATCAACAGATGAATGGATACAAAAATGTGGTATATGTACACAATGAAGTTTTATTTAGCCATAAAGAAGAATGAAATTACGGCATTTGATGATTAATGGATGGAACTGGAAATTTTCTTTTTTAAAATATTCTTACTTGTAGATGGACACAATACCTTTATTTTATTTATTTTTATGTGGTACTGAGGATTGAACCCATGTGTCACATGTGTTAGGCAAGCACTTTACCACTGAGCTACAACCCCAGCCCCTGGAAAACTTCTTGCTAAATGAAATAAGCCAGACTCAGAAAGTCAAGAATAAAATGTTCTCTTTCATATGTGGAAGCTAAAGAGGGAAAAAAAGGAATAAAATTGGGACCTCACAAAAATAGAAGGGAGAATAGTAGAGTACAGGGAGGAGGGGAGGGGAAAGGGGGTACTGAGGAATTAAATTGATCAAATTATGCTATGTGCATGCATGAATATATCACAATGAATCCCACTTGTATGTATAATTATAATGCATCAATTTAAAAAATAGAAGCGAGATTAGTAGAGGAAGGGGCTCATAGGGAGGGAGGGAAAGGAGAAATACTGGATAATGAAACTGATCAAATTATGTTTTTTTTCACATATGAATATGTCATAATGAATCCCACTGTTATGTATAATTGTAATACACCAATAAAACATTAAAAATCAACAAAAAATCTTTTAACTTTTCAGAGGAATCTCAATAAGTAAGTTAGGATCAAAGCTAGGCTATTATCTCTAAGAATATCTCATGTGAACTTTTGAAATTTTGATGAATTGCCAAAGCACAAAGTTTAATCACTCAAAAACCAGTGTAATTATCTAAAAGAACTAAAATCAGCATGCTGTAGTGATAACAGGCACATCAATGTTTTTAGCTGCACAATTCACAATAGCCAAGTTATGGAACCAGTCCAGGTGCCTGTCAATAGATAAAGAGAATGTGGTATGTATACACAATGGAGTTTTACTCAGCCATAAAGAAGAATGAAATTATGTCATTTTCTGGTAAATGGATGGAACTGGAGAATGTCATGCTAAGTGAAATAAGCCAGACTCAGAAAGTCAAGGGTCAAATGTTTTCTCTCATACGCGGAAGCTGTACAGAAAAAAAAAAAGGAATAAAAGGGGGATTCCATGAAAATAGAAGGGAGATCAGTGCAGTTGAGGTGGGGGGAGGAAGAATGGGAAAAGGGAGTAACTGCAGAATAAAATTGACCAAATTATCCTTAGTGCATATGTGAATATAACACAGTGAATTCCACCTTTCTTTATATCTGTGAAGCACCAGGTTTGTTTTTTTTAAGCAATAAATAAACAGAAGTAAGACCGGAAGGGTAGAGGAAAGTTCACAGGGGGAGGAAGGAGGCAAGAGAAAGTGGAAGTATTAGCAATTAAAATTATTTTTTTTTACCATATTTAGTTTTTTATTCATCAGCTGGTGGACATTAGGTTGATCCCACTTTTTGATTATTGTGAAAAATGTTACTATGGACATTTGTGTACAGCTTTTTGTTTGAACATCTGTTTTCAATTATTTCGGGTCGTATACATGGGCGTATATAGCAATTAAAATTAACAAATTATATTCCATGCCTGTGTGCATATGTTAAAATTAACCTCACTATTATGTATAACTAGAATGCACTAATAAAAATATTAAAAATAAAATGTATGAATGAATAAAAAGTAAATTTTAAATTCTAAGTGTAATTACCAAATTAACAAACTAAAAAAGAAAGATCATTGCATTTTGACAGATACAGAAAATGCATCTGATAAAATCCAATCTTCACTCTTTTTTTTTTTTTTTTTTTTTTTTTTTGGTACCAAGGATTGAACTCAGGGGCATGCAACTGCTGAACCACATCCTCAGACCTATTTTGTATTTTTATTTAGAGACAAATTCTCACTGAGTTGCTTAGTGCTTTGCTTTGAACTCCTGATCCTCCTGTCTCAGGTTTCCCGGAGGCGCTGGGATTACAGGCGTGCCACAACTTTTACTCTTGATTTAAGAAAAAAAAAAAATCTTGTAGCTCAGTTATAGAGCACTGGCCTAGCATATATGAGGCACTGGGTTCGATTCTCAGCACCACATAAAAATAAATAAAATAAAGGTATTGTGTCCATCTACAGCTGAAGGAGGAGGAGGAGGAGGAGGAGGAGGAGGAGGAGAAGAGAAAAAACTCTTAGCAATCTAAGAATCAATGGGAATTTCCTTCACTTGTTAAGGAACAATTCTGAAAAACCCAGCACCATAATTATAATAGACTGAATAGTTCGCGGCCAGCCTTGGCAACTTAGCAAGACCCTGTCCCCAAATAATTTTTTTTACAAAAGAACTGGGGATGTAATTTTTTTTAAAAAAGAACTGGCTTGATCCCCAGTGCCACACAGACACACAAAAGTCCAATAATTTATAAGAATTGCTTGAATTTGCCCAACACTGTGCCAAGCATGACAAATAATGTATACCTCAAGGGTTTTTGCTCTTGTGAGGCAGTGTTCTCAAACTTTGGTTTGCCTTCAGATCACGTGAAGTTCATTAAAATGCATATGCCTAAACTCCATTCCCAAAGATTCTAATTTAAAAGAATCCCTTAATTTTTGATACTGATGCAGGTAGTCCTGAGGCCCTCTGTGGAGTAAGAACTATAAGACATCATGAATACAGAAATCTAACTTTGCTGAAAGGACACTGAATGTTAACTCTGTCTTCTAGTACTCATGCTGCCAGATCATCTGTTGGCCACAGAGACACACCCTATGCTATGATTTAAAAGCATCCCCCAAAACTCTATCTGTTGGAGGTCATCTGTTGGCCACAGAGACACACCCTATGCTATGATTTGAAAGCATCCCCCAAAACTCTATCTGTTGGAGGTCATCTGTTGGCCACAGAGACACAACCTTTGCTAGGATTTGAAAGCCCCAAACTCTTATCTGTTGGAAACTTGATCCCCAATGCAACAATGTTGAGAGGGAATTCCTTTGGGAAGTAATTAACAGCGCCCTCCTGAAAGAATAAATGGCTTTTGCAAGAGGGGCTTTGTTATAAAATGTAGCTCTCTGGCTACCTTGCCCTGCCTCATCTTTTGATGCCCTCCACCAGGTGCAGTAGGAGCCTTTTACCAGATACTGAAAAAGCAACTATGCCATGTTCTTAGACTTCCCAGCCTCCAGAACTGTGAGCCAAATAAATATCTATTATTAAATTCTACAAATCCAGCTTATGATTATTCAGTTATAACAACAGAAAACAGACTAAGACACCCTACTACACACCTTCTCTGCCCCTGCCTCCATGACACAATTGGATTTTAGGGTTCCTCCCTTTTCTCTGACTGCCCATATGACAATTTTGACAGGGATTGACTGTTTTAAGACATGTAAAATCATCAGAGGAAGGGCATTTTCTGAACCACTCCCTATTAATATCATATTTGCTTTTGTTCTGGCACCTCCTCATCCTGGCCTTTCTCTGCTCAGTCTCTGAAAGAGACTGATGAAGCTGTGCCTGCTATTGGGTCATCTTGCTTTTTCAGCAGGACCATATATGTAGAAAACTACATATCATATTATATGTGTAATTAAAACCATTTAAGTCAAAACCAATTGTATGCAGTGAAAAGATACACTGGTAAACTGACCTAAATTACAACTGTTTCCATCCATATTAATTTGTTTTGTACATGAAAAGTGTAGTTGAAAGAGCAGCATGGTGTCCGACAGGACTTGAAAAGCAGCACTTGCTGTAAGTAATTTAAATTGAGCACTATTATCATTTACGGATTTATTCTGTTTAGAATCAATAAGAAGAAAAGACCTGAAAGCTATAAGCGGATGCTAATCACTTCTAGTTCAGTAACTCCTTGTACTCATGTATTTTTCCTTTGTATCTTAGTTAATGATATTTCTTAGGCAGCAAATATTTAAATGTTCTTAAAATATTTTACATGGTATCCTTTCTCCTCCCGCCCCCTTCACCAAATGTGGCAACTATAAATTCATTGTGACAGAGAATTGGAATTTATCATAACTATAAGAAAGTCAGATAAATATGGTTGGTACCTAATTTCAGAAGGTAAAATTATTATGCGTTATTGACATTCACTACACATGACTTAAGAGTATTCACAGTGGAAGGACACTTAAGAATCATTTAGTTCCATCTCCCATTTTTATATGGACAAATTGAGACCAAAGAAGGAAGAGATTTTCCCAGCTCCTAGTGAGTCAAACATTACCTTTATTTTTTTCCTCCTTACTCTTCCTTTCTTTAGCCTTCACTTGCCTCAGGCCTGCTGGGACTCTAAGGTTAACCTTAAAGTCATGCTACATCTAGATATTGGGAACCCCTGACCATGTTGACCATTTCGTCAGTCCCCAGATCTGGGGAAAGCCCACTATTTGCAATTACTGAATTGTACTTGACTCACTATGTCCTGCTCCAACCTATTGCCAAATCAGGTGATTCTACTTTGGCAGTATTTTGCAAGGCAACCCATGCCTTCCTAATTCCTGCTGCCAACAAGTTCAGGTGTTCATTGCTTCTCTCCTGAATCAGTGGCACAGCCTCATAATTCTTCCCTATAACCAGTTTCTCTGTCCCCAATCCCATCTCCACTGCCACTCTCCATGAAACTGGAAGACTAACATTCCCAAAGCCAAGTCATTTTGTTACCACCCTGCTTCAAACCTGACAGCAGCTCCCTATAATGGACAAAATAAATCCCAACTCTTTGACCTGGCATTCAAAGCATGCTATGCATTGATCCTCCTTTATTTATCTAGCCTCATCTTCTTCTATTCTCTTTGCTGTATCATATACCCCAAACTCGACTAGCAGCATATTTCCAAGTATACCCCAAGTCTTCACTTACCCTTACCATCCCCACTAATCTCTGTAAAGATCAGCTTAAATGTTCTTCCTGCCACATAACACACTAGAGATACTTTCTCCTTCCTCTTTCATAACACTTAACTATAATACAATTTTAGAAAGAAGCATTTGATTCTTATACTCTCCTTACTCAAACCATAAACTTCTTGGCAGTGTAACCCATTGGCTTCACTCTGATTCAAGCAGAAGTCATGATTTAGTATGCAGCCATTGGAGCAGAGCTGTGCAATGGAAAAAGAATGTGAATCACATATATAATTGAACATTCTCTAGTAGCCACCTTCAAAAATCTACAGATAAAATTAAATATAACCCTATATTTCAATTTATATCAAATTAATTAGCACTTCAACATGTGATAATATTAAAATATTATTGAGATATTTTATATTCTTCCTAAAAATCTTAGAAATGAGGTGTGTTTTTTAATATTTTATTTTTTTAGTTGTAGATAGACACAATATCTTTATTTTATTTTTATGTGGTGCCAAGGATCATACCCAGGGCCTCGAACATGCTAGGCAAGCACTCTGCCACTGAGCCACAACTCCAGCCCAAGGTGTGTGTGTGTGTTTCTTTTTTAAAGTTTACAGCACATATATGTTTGGACTAGCCATATTTCAAGTGTTTAATCACTGCAAGTAGCCAGTGGCTACCACATTAAACAGTCTTGCTGTCCTGATTCAGATCTCTAACTTAAAGCTGTGTGATCTGGACTAATTGCTTAACCTCCCTGTGTCAGTTGTATGTGTAAAAATAGGAAATTCATAGGGTTACAGTGAGGGTGAAAAAACTTAATAGCTTTTACATGCAGTTTAGCACATGGTAATCATCATTTGATTATCAATAATGATAATCATTATTTTTAGTATCAACTTTGTAGCTACTGAAAGATCTAGAGAACGTCCATGGTTGGCAATTAATATGTGTTTCTTGAATCAAACTAAATTATGCTCAGAGTTCCTCAAAAAGTAGAGGTATTGAAAGTAATGTTTATAGCTCGGTGCTTGTGATCCCAGATACTCAGCTAAGGTATGAGAATTGCTTGAGCCCAGGAGTTTGAGGCCAATCTTGGCAACATAATGAGACCCAATCTTTTTTTAAAGAGAGAGAGAGAGAGAGAGTTGGGCACATGGTGCACATCTGCAATCCCAGCTATTTAGGAGGCTGAAGCTGGAAGATCACAGGTTGCAGGCCAACCTCAGAATATAGTGAAACCTCCCCTCAGAGAGGACTGGAGATATTTCTCAGTGGTAGAGGGTCCCTGGGTTCAATCCCCAGGACTAGAAAAACATTAATGTTTACAACAATTAGAATGGGAATATGAGAGATATTAAAGTACCAAATCACAACGAAATATATTTGTTCTTTCAACATATTTACTTTGTAGCCTCTCTGATTCTCTCCATGCAGGGAGAAAGATCTGCTAGTGCTCTCTGGCTCTCAGTGTTGGCTGAATATTGTAATAACCTGAGAAAATTTTTAAAAGCTACCACTGCATGAGTCCACTCACCAAGGGGATTCTGATTTAATTGGTTTTGAGTAGGGCTTGGCCATTGTTGGCTATAAGAGGCCCATAGGTGATGGTAATGTGAAGCCAAGGCTGAAAACCACTGACCCTGACATTATGGTTTAAATATGACATGTCTCCCAAAACTCATGTATGGGACAATGCAAGAAAGTTTAGAGGTGAAACAAATGGGTTATGAGAGCCTTAACATAATCAGTGCAGTAATCCCCTGATAGGGATTAACTGGGTAGTAACTATAGGCAGCTAGGGTGTGGCTACAGGAGGTAGGTCATTGGGATCATACTTTGGGGTTTATATTTTGTCCCTGGTGAACACAGCTTTCTCTCAGCTTCCTGGTGGCATGTTATGAGCTGCTTTCCTCCTCTATACCTTTCTGCTGTGATGTTCTATCTCACTTCGAGCCCTGAGAAATGGATCAGTCATCTATGGACTGAGACCTCTGAAACCATGAGTGCCAAATAAACTTTTCCTACTCTAAAGTCGTTATTATCAGGTCTTTCATCACAACAGTGAAAAAGCTGACTAAATCACTAGATCTCCATACTTTTGAGTCATGTTTCTCAGAGTGATATACAGACTACCCACATCAGAATTATCCAAGGCATTTGTCTAAAAGGCAGATTCTTGGGTTCTCTGGCAAGCAGCATCAGTCAAAAGGATCTAGGAATGTGAATCACAAGTGGTCTACCTTTGTAACAAGTTTCTTAGATGATTTTGCCTGTCTGGCATTCTCAACACCTCTCCTATACACACCTTCCCACTTACTGTGTCATGAAATGTTCTTCCCATTGCACATGCTCAGAGGGTAGTCTACTGTTCTTGGTCTTAGTACAAAAAAAAGCCCTTTTCTTTCTTAGTGGGTGTTACCACTTCCACTCAACACCCCTTCTTCCAAATATGGCTGCTTTGTGGTTGAAATTCCTGTTCAGTGCTCTGATCCATCAGCGCCTCCCTGGAAACAACACTCTGAAGGCATCACTGGATGCTGCTGGGCAGCTTTCCTTGTTTAGCTTTAAACCCCTAGCCTAAAGAGCACCTTGTTCCTGGGAAGCAGGTGTCCTTGTAAAGTGCTCTGTGGCTATGACTGTGCTTCTAGGAGTCCAGCTGGACTTTGGCAAGACACAAGGCTTGGTTAGCAAATCCAACGAAAGTGGCTGGTGGCTGGCCAAATACATTTGGTGGCCTTAGCAGTTCTCCCTTCTCTTGTCTCTGTGGGTATTAAGTTAAATCTAGCGTGATCAATGACAGTGTTAGGATGAGAAGGATTTGTTGCTTTTTACATCATGAATGGTTTTGCCCAAAGGAAGAATAATCACATTTTAACTTGAAAAGCAATGATAATAGGCAGCCATCATTATGTGTTTAACAAGAATCTGCAAAGCACCTATTTTGTATGCAGTACTATGCTCCAAGCTGTCTCTTTGCCCTAGCAGGCCCCCTTTTGCCAGGAATGGATGGCTGCCTCCTAATCTTGTCTTTCAAGTCAAAGCTTAAATTTTCCCTCCTCAGTATTCCTTAGTCTTAAGTGACCCATTCTACAATCACTTTCCATTGCATTACCTGATTTTTATCTTCTTCATATAGTGCTTTCAAGTACCTAAAATACATCTATTTGTTTTCTCTCCTTCATTCCCTCTCTTCTTCCTTTTCTTCTCTTCCCCCTAGAATGTAAGATCCAGGAAAGAAAGCTGGTCTTGTCTGCTTGCTGCTATAGTTTGGATCCTGAGGGCTCTAACCTCATCAATGGGCAATCATTGTTAGATTCATAGCAAAATGAGAGGTGGTGAAAACTGTAGGTGGTGGGAACTAGTTGAAATAAGTGGGTACTTGAGGGCATGCCCTTAGGGACTATACCTTGTCCCTGGCCCAATTCCCCCTCCCTGATTCCTGGCTGCCATGAGATGAGCAACTTTGCTCTGCCACATCCTTCTCACCACAGGCCCAAAGCAATGGAGCCAGCTGACCACAGACTAAAACCTCTGAAACTGTGAGCCACAGAAAATCTTTCTTCCTTTAAGAGAAAATCTTTCTTCCTTTAAGTTGATTTTCTCAGGTATTTTGTCACAGCATCAAAAAGCTGACAGCCAGAGACTAGGTTTGTGGCTCAGTGATAGAGTGCTCGCTTGGCATGCTCGCTTGGCATACACTTGGTTCAATCCTCAGTACCACATAAATGTAAAATAAAGATATTGTGTCCACCTAAAAATAAAAACTAATTAAAAAAAAAGCTGACAGCCAGGCATGGTGGCCCTGTAATCCCAGCGATTTAGGAGGCTGAGGCAGGAGGATCATGACTTCAAAGGCAGCCTCAGCAACTTAGCAAGGCCCTAAGCAACTTAGCAAGACCCTGTCTCTAAAGAAAAAAGAAAAAAAGGCTGGGGTTGTAGCTTAGTGGTAGAGCACTTACCTAGCACGTGTGAGGCACTGGGTTCAACCCTTAGCACCACATAAAAAATAAATAAATAAATAAAATAAAGGTATTATGTCCATCTACAACTAAAATATTTTTTTAAAAGGCTGGGAATATAGCTCAGTGGTTAAGCACTGGGTTTAATCCTTGATACTGAAAAAAAAAAAAAAGCTAACACACTTGCTTTTTTCTACATCCCTAGTAAATAGCCACTCAATAACTTTTGTTATGTTATTCAAGTACACTTGTTCCTCAAGTAAAACCTTGTTGGAGAATATAACCTGAAACAGGAAAAAGACCTTACCCCTCTCATGTCCTTCTTTCCCATTTATAAAACAAGAATTTAAGTAACATTACCAACAACGACATAAGTATTCTTTTTTTGTGTGCTGGGGATTGAACTCATGAGCATTTAACTACTGAGCCACACCCCCAGCCTTTTTTTTGTATTTTATTTAGAGACAGGATCTTTCTAAGTTGCTTAGGGCCTTGCTAAATTGCTGAGACTGGCTTTGAACTCATGATCCTCCTGCCTGAGCCTCCCAAGCCTCTGAGATTACAGGACCATAAGAATTCTATCATCAGGCACTAGTCTATATGACAATCTGATAAGTAGGTCCTCTTATTAGCCCCATTTTACAGATCAAGAAATTGAGGCTCAGAAAGGAAGTTCACACCCAGATCTGTTCCAGAGTTCTATTAAACAACATCTGTAACATGAAAGTTTCAAAGATAGAATCCCATGTGCAAACTTACTGGGAGAAGCTGCCATCTAAAAAGTGGAAAAATTCTGTTAGAATGTGAGAGTTTTGGACACCACAGTCTGAAATGAAAATGTGGTAATTATACTCTGTTCTGAGAGAAGGCAATCTAAACGTATTATGAGCCCTGTGATAAAGAGTTAAGAACAGGGCTGGGGTTGTGGCTTAGTGGTACAGTGCTTGCCTAGCACGCATGAGGCACTGGATTGGAACCTCAGCACCACATAAAAATAAATAAAATAAGGGTATTGTGTTCATCTACAACTAAAAATACATTTTTTTAAAAAAAGAGTTAAGAAGAAAGAATGAGGAAATCTAGCTAGACATTGTGGATTATGCATGTAATCCCAGCAACTCCAGAGGCATAGGCAGGAGATCAGGAGTTCCTGGCCAGCCTCAGCAATTTAGCAAGGCCCTAAACAACTTAGCAAGACACTGTCTCAAAATAAAGAAAAAAATTTAAAGGGCTGGGAATGTGTTTAAGGCCCTCTGGGTTCAATCCCTGGAACTAGAACAAAATGAGGAAAACTAGAATAGCACAACTACCTTCTGAAAGTATGATGTTGAACAGGTTACTTATCTCTCTGAACCTCAGCTGCCTTCTCTATAAAATGAAGATGACTGATACTGCTCCTGAAGTCATGACCTATACTGAAGATTAAGTGAGCTACCATAGGCAACCTTCCACTGTTAGAGGACAAGAGCAGCTTTAGAATGGGATGGATAGGGACCCAAACAATATAGACATTGTGTGACTTTGGGCAGGACACTTTACCTTTCTGAGAACTGATTTCTTTATGTACAAAATGGGAAAAATCATAAACTAATTCTTCCAACAACTATTTATTAAATGCCTATGGTGCTAGGCACTGTACTCAGCTTTGATACCAAAACATGAATATCTTTGCCCTTAAAAGTTTTATAATTTGGGCTGGGGCTGTAGCTCAGCAGCAGAGCACTTGCCTAGAATGCATGAGGCACTGGGTTCGATCCTCAGCACCACATAAAAATCAACAAATAAAACAAAGTCATTCTATCCAACTACAAAAATGTTTAAAAAGCTTTATAATTTTCTAGTAGGAGACAACAAACAAACAAAAAGAAAACATTTTTTGCAAGGACTATGATACAATAGGGGTCCAAATAGAGGAGACGACAATCCTGCCTAGGGGAATTAGGAAAGTCTGCATAGAGGAGGCAGGAAAGTAGGGACATCCAAATTAGGTATATTCTAGTGTGTCAAATGAATAGTACGTGAAAGTAGGTTATAAATGGAAAATAATGTACAGAGGTTTAATATTGTTTCTGTGATGGGGTTTTACTATGCTTCCTGGGTTGATCTCTTTTTTTTTTTTTTTGAGAGAGAGAGAGAGAGAATTTTAATATTTTTTTTTTAGTTCTTAGTGGACACAACATCTTTGTTTTTGTATGTGGTGCTGAGGATCGAACCCGGGCCACACACATGCCAGGCAAGCGGTCTACCGCTTGAGCCACATCCCCCTGGGTTGATCTCTTAACCCCCAGGCTCAAGGGATCCTCCTGCCTCAGCCTTCCAAGTAGTTGAAAGTAAAATTATGTGCCACTATGTCCTGCTGAGGAATGAACTTGTGTTACTCTGCAAGTCTTCCTGCAAGTGGATAGAGTTACCTGGCAATCTGAGAATTTTAATCTAATTTCAATGACTGAATTAGTTGTAAACTGGGCTTCAACTCTTGCAAAAGCTGATCTATTTCTGTTTATTCCTAGGGCATAGTTTTTTTTGGAGGGGGTGGGGCAGGATGCCAGGGATTGAACCTAGGGGTGCTTAACCACTTAGCTACATCCCTAACCTTTTTTTTTTTTTTTTTTAATTTTGAGACAGGGTCTCACTAAGTTGCTAAGGGCCTTGCTAAATTGCTGAGGCTAGTCTCAAACTTGAGGTCCTCCTGTCTCAGCCTCCCAAGTCACTGGAATTACAGGTGTGCTCTCCTATGCCTGCCTAGGGCATAGTTTTTGAAGTGCCATCAAGAGTTTGTATGGAGGGAGTGCTGTGCTCTCCTTGAATGGTCCCTGGACTTCAGCATTTATACCCCTTGTGCCTTGAAGCTCTCAAAGCACTGCTTAACTTTTCAGTTGTTCAACTGTGTTTTATGGAATCTGAGAGTCACTAGAGCAAAAGTTGCCCAAAATGCCAGACTTACTTCTGAGTGTCTTCCTTTTCTTTGCCCTTTGGACCTTTGGTTCCCAAAATTCTGCATTGCCTTGATTCATACACACACACACACACAAACATACACACACTTTTCTTGTTGCCTTCAATGGAAAGGTTGTCCAAATTTCTAGTCCACCATTACCACAATGGAAATGCTACTAGAAACATTTTAAAAACATTACCACATCCTGGGCATAGTGGTACATGCCTGCAATCCCAGTGACTTGGGAGGCTGAGGCAGGAGGATTACAAGTTTGAGGCTAGCCTTAGTAACTTAGTGAGATCCTCAGCAACTTATCGAGAACCTAGGCACTGTAAATAAAAAATAAAAGGGCTGGAAATTTGGCTCAAGTGAACTCAGTGGTTAAACACTTCTGGTTTTAATCCCCAGTATCAAAACAAACAATAAAACACATAAAACACTACCTTGTGTAATCCTCACAGCAAGCTGAGTGATTTGCTCAGCATCATTCAGCTAAAAAATGGGAAAAATGGGAATGGTAGCCTAGTCTCTCTGGTTCCAAAATGTAAGTAAAAAAAAAAAAGAAAGAAAGAAAAAAGAAAAAGGGCAATGGAACACCTGGAATGTTGCATTGTAAGAGCTCACCAGTTAGTTTGTATTCCTTTCATCCCATATTTAACATTTAATGCTAATTCAAAATATTATAGAAAATGGGGGAAAAACCTCTTTAAGTGAACTAACATATGTAAGTTTTAGAAACAATAAGTTGAAGTAACTGGCTTCTACACAATGAAGAATGCACTCATCCCCCTTTCCATCCATATTTCCATTACCTTAATTGAGACCCTCATTATCTCTTATGTAAATTCTATGCACAGAAGAATCTAAGGATGATCACTTTTTTGTTTATTATTTTTGTACTGGGCAGAGACTTAAACAGGGGCCCTTTTCACTGAGCCACATCCCGAGCCCTTTTTTAAATATTTTTTTTATTTATAGATGGAGACAATATCTTTATTTTTATGTGGTGCTGAGGATGGACCCCAGTGCCTCACACTTGGAAGGCAAGCATTCTATCTCTGAGCCACAATCCCAGCCCAATCCCCAGCCCTTTTTATTTTTTATTTTGAGACAGGGTCTTGCTTAGCTGCTGAGACTGCCCTCAAACTTGTGATCCTCCTGTATCAGCCTCAAGAGTCACTGTGATTACAGGTATATATCACCATGCTTGGCTATCTTCACAAAGCAATAATAAACTTACCACTCCCATTTAGAATTCTTCAAAAAAGGTTCTGGTATTTATTTTGACCCCACATCTCCCCCCAACTACCACCAAATTTCTATGATCCCATTCAAAAGAATTCTTTACCATGACTATCTTCATTTTCTCACTTCTCATTCTCTCTTAGACCCATTTCTTTCTGTCTTCTGACCCTCAGCATTCCACAAAAACTTTGATGTGGAATGCTCTCCATGTTGTTAAGTACAATGGAATATTTTCTTATCTCATCAGAGTAGCATTCCACATAATTATTCATTTCTTCATTTTAGAAACATTAGTCTCCTCTTCTGACTTCTCTTCCTTTCATCAACATCAAAATGTTGGTGTCTCAAGTTTTGGTTCTAATAAAAACTATTCTATCGTATTCTCTCCCTGTGTGATCCCATCTAGTCCCAGCTTGAAAAAGTATATATATATATATATATATATATATATATATATATATATATATAGTCTTGCAAATTTACATCTTCAATCAGACCATCCCTGAGTTTCAGCCTCCTAATCTAATGATCTATTTGATATGGCCACTTCAAATTCCTACCTCACTCACCATGTCAAAAACAAAACTTTGATTCTCACATTATACAACTTCTCACCCCAGTTTTTACCATCTCAGAAAATGTCATCTTTGCATTTATACTATTATCATCCTAGTCCAAACTCCCATCATTTCTTTTAGACTGTATCAATGACTTCCTAATAGGTCTCTCTGCTTTTATCTTTACTTTTCTTTCTTTTCCTTTTTAATTTTGGTATTGAGAATTGAACCCAGGGCTATTTATGACTGAACTAAATCCCTAGCCCTTTTTAATTTTTTTTTAATTTTGAGATAAGATATCACTGAGCTGCTTAGGGCCTAAATTTCTGAGGCTGGCCTTGAACTTACAATCCTCCTGAACAGTATCTCAAATCACTGGGATTACAGGCATGTGCTACAGTGCCAGCTTATCTTTGCTTTCCTATAATATGTTCTCTATAGAGCCACCAAAATAGTCCTTTAAAAATCTGAGACTGAACATATAACTATTGTTTTTAAATCCTTCCTTCTATGCACCCAAATGATTCACATGTTGTAGGAGACATAGAAATCATAACATAATCCTGGCATTATTAATAAAGGATTTTTGCAAATGTTTTACTTTTCTTGTACAACTGGTTAACTTGTACAACTTCATAGATCCTATAGGACTCTGCACATTGGTAGTACTCAAACTTTTTCTCTAAAGGACAATATTTTAGGCTTTGTGGGTCATATTGCCTCTGTCATAACTAATTAATTTTGTCATCGTAGCATGAAAGCAGCCATGGACAATAGATGAATGGGCATGGCTGTATCCAGACAAAACTTTATTTATGAAAAAAAGGCAGCTGACTGGATTTAGCTCATAGGTAATAGTTTGTGGAACCCTATATCAAATGTCCTGAGTGTCATCTTGACTATATCAAATAAAAATGGTTACTATGTCAGACATGAAGGTGAACCATTCAGATCTCCCTTCAAGATAGAACCCATCTCAAGAAGTGTAATTATCTGACAGCCTCCAGTTGCAAGTTCCTTCAGGGTCTGCTCAGTTTTTGAGCAGAGCCTTGTGTTTCCTAGGCAGTTAAGCTATGATAGCACAGGACAGCATACGACACTCTTTTAACATGGGCAATCTTTGCAACAGAGCTCCCTATTCAGCTGACCTAAATTGTATCAGAGCTGCAGTGTAATGTGAATTTGATCCCCATCCCCAGTTCTCTTTGCTACCCTGCTCTTGCAGGTTTCAGGTCTGTATCACAATCTGCAGAGAAGTAATGTTATGGTGACCTGGACCTTGGTAGTAGAAATGGTAACAATAAAAAGTGGTCAGATTCTGCAGAAGAGCCTGTTGGATTTGTCGACAGATTGGGTATAAAGTATAAATTAAAGGGAGTTATGGATGATGTTAAAGTTACTTCCATGTAATGTTTTCCAGTTCATTCAGTTATCTGTTTTTTTTTTCTTTTTTAGTTTTATTCTGCCTCTGAATTCTTAACTTGTACACTTAATGAATTAATGTTTAATTCTTTCTTCTTTTTTAAAACATAAGCATGGAGGATTGTATTTCCTGTTGGTAATGTTAAGCTGCATACCATTATTTTTTATTTTATTTATTTATTTTTTATTTTTTTGGTACCAGGGATTGGACACTCGACCAATAAGTCACATCCCCAGCCCTATTTTGTATTTTATTTAGAGACAGGGTCTCACTGAGTTCTTTAATGCCTTGCTAAATTACTGAGGCTGGCTTTGAACTCTCAGTCCTCCTGCCTTAGCCTCCCCAGCTGCTGGGATTACAGGTCTGCACCACCGAGCCAAGTGATACCATGATTTTTGATGCAGAGTATTTTCAAACTTCCAATTTTTTTCCTAGCTTACCTTTTATTAACTTATAATTTATCTGCATGTGGGCAGAGAATGTGCTCTGAATAAGACACATTTAAAAAATTAGTTGTAGATGGACACAATTCCTTTATTTATTTATTGTTATGTAGTGCTGAGGATCTAACCCAGTGCCTCACATGTGCTAGGCAAGCACCCTACCACAGAGCTACAAGCCCAGCCCAGAAGATATTTTTAAAAATTGATTCAGACATGCTTAAGTCCTGGTATATGGTCAAATTTCATAAAAATACACTGAACTTGCTAAGAATCCTGTTATTGTTAGGCATACTGTTCTACATATTCCATTAGGTGAAGCTTGGTAATTACATTTTTAAGTCTGTCTCTACTGAAAAAAAAATTTTTTTTGAAACTGGGGATTGAATTTAGGGACAGTTGACCATTGAGCTAGATCCCCAGCTTTATTTTGTATTTTATTTAGAGACAGGGTGTCACTGGGTTGCTTAGTGCCTCACTGCTGCAGAGGCTGGCTTTGATCCTCCTGCCTCAGGCTCTTTCAGGAGGGGCTGGGGTTAGGGATATGTGCTACAGCATCCAGCTTCTCTACTGAATTTTTATTGACCTGATCTAAAAAAAGCATTTTAAAGTCCCATTATGATGTAAATTTGTCAATTTCTCCTTTTGGTTCTGTAAATTTGCCCAGTACACTTTGACACGCCTTTTATAAGCATATTCAAGTTTGGAATTGTTGTATTCTTCTGGTGATTTGAATCTTTTACTTTATATAATGGCAACCTTCTTTATTTCTAGAATGTTTTTTTGCCCTCAGGTCTACTTTGTTTGGTATTGATACAGCTACACTACCCTTCTTTTGGTTAGTATGTGCCTGTATCTTTCCTCATTTAAACTTTACCTTTTTTTTGTTTGTTTAAATTTTGTTTTTTGTAGTTGTAGATGGACAGCATGTTTTAATTTTATTTATTTATTTATTTGCAGCGCTAAGGCTCGAACCCAGTGCCTCATACATGCTAGGCAAGCACCCTGCCACTGAGCCACAACCCCAGCCCTCCTTTTTTAAAAAATTGTTCTATATACATGACAGTAGAGTATATTTTGACATATTGTACATACATGAAGTATAACTTCCCATTTTTGTGGTTGTACATGATGAGGAGTTTCACTGGTCATGTATTCATATACGAGCCTAGGAATGTAATGTCTGGTTCATTCTATTATCTTTCCTATTCGCATCCCCTCTCCCTTTCCTTCATTCCCCTTGTCTAATCCAATGAATTTCTATTCTTCCTTCCCTCAGCCACCTTTAACGTTTATGGGTCTTCATGTTTTATAGGTGCCTCTTACAAAGAATTAACCTAGTCATATGTTTTTTTGTTGTTGTTGTTGTTTAACAGTTGTTTTATATTACTGTGATATTTTAAATATGTTTGAGTTTTTTTCAGTCATTTTATGGGTTTTATTTGTCCTGCTTTGGTTTTCTTATTTTCTTGCCTACGTTTGAATTAAAAGTTTTTTTCTTTTTCCACTTTTTTCCTTTTATCGATTTAGAAATTAAAACTGTTGTATTTATTTTTAGTAGTCATCCCTGAGATTCAAGTTTAATTAACAATTATTTTACTAAAATAAATTTTTAATATTCATTTTTTTACTTGTACTTGGGCACAATACCTTTATTTAATTTATTTATTTATATGTGTTGCTGAGGATCGAACCCAGGGCCTCACATGTGCTATGTGAGCCATCTGCCACTGAGCCACAACCCCAGCCCCTACTAAAATAAAATTTAAATGTTATTAAGTACTGTGTATAGGTCCTTAGAATATTTTTACTTTAATTTCCTGCTGGCTTAACTGCTTTTTCCCAAGGGCATTTAACCACTGAGCCATATCCCCAGTCCTTGTTTTTCCTTTCTTTTCTTTAGGGCCTCAATAAGTTGCTGAGGCAGTCATTGAACTTGTGATCCTCCTACGTAAGTTTCTGAGTTGCTGGGATTACAAGTGTGTACCACCACACCCAGCCTTAAGTGCTAATTTAAAAGCATTTTAATGAAATATAACATATGTACAGAACATTGCACATTAGTGTACAGCCCACTGACTTCCTAGAAACTGACCATATTATTTAATTAACAGCTACATAAAGACACTAAAAATTACCACTACCCTAGAAGGCCTCCTCAAATACCCTTCTAGTTATTATGGGCACCCTAGGCTCCTAAGGGTAACCACTATCCTAGCTAGTTCTAGCAACATACACCACCTTCTCTTTTGTTTTGTTTATACCATGTATTAGGTATTCTTCTGTATTTTGAAACAGAAGAATATTTTGAAACACAACATTATGCTTGTGATATATATCCTCATTGTTAGATGTAGTGGCATATCATTCATGATCAAAGTTGCACAGTATTATTGTGTGAATATACATACTCTTATTAAGTTCACATTTTCATCATTTGAGTAGTTTCCAATTTGAAGATATTATAATTGTTGTACTCTAGTAAATGTCTTGGCAAACATACATATATTTATATTGTATATATCTAAGAGTAGAATTGCTGGGTATTAAGGTATACATATGTTCAGCTATAGTAAATACTGCTAAACAATTTTTGAAAGTTCTGGTTCCTCCACTCTCTAAATCCAACTTGGGTATATGCTATTGTATTTATTTTTGTGGTGCTGGGGATTGAACCCAGGGCCTCATGCACACTAAGCTACATCCCCAGCCCTATGCTATTTTTAAACTGCTAGGTTTTTTTAACCCCACAAAGTAGGTATTATTTTATACTGCTTATGTTTTAGATTTACCTATGTTTTCCTTTTGGAACCTTATCATTTTTTTCCACTTTGTTTTAATTGGAGTATAATTGACATACATTGAATAACACGTTTAAATACAATTGTCCTTCCTTCTCAAATGTCAGATATCTTTCTGGAATTATTTTTCTTCCTTCTAAAGTATTTAATTTAGAAATTGGCCTAATAAGAATCTAATGATACTAATCTCAGCTTTTTTATTCTGAAAATGCTTTAACTTGCCCTCATATTTTAAATTTTTATTAATTAAAAAAGTTAAATCTATTTAAATCAAGAAAATATCATTAACTCCGATGTAACTGCCACCCAATGTCAACAATTATCCATTCATGCTAATCTTTCATATTTATCCTTTTGAAGGAAATTCCAGATATTATGATTCACCCATAAATATATTAATGTGCATCTCTGAAATATAAACTCTTAAAAATTAAAGATAACAACAACCTGTTATCACTCTAGGAAAATAGATGATTCTTTAATATATAAGATCATTGAATATCCAGTGTTCACATTTTCCCTGATTGCTTCTTTTTTAACAATTGTTTGAATAGGGACTCAACAGGTCCATACATTGAAATTAATGTTTGGAGCTGGGTTTGTGGCTCAGTGGTAGAGTGCTCACCTAGCACATGCAAGGCCCTGAGTTTGATCCTCAGCACCACATAAAAATAAATAAAATAAAGGTATTGTGTCCAACTACAACTAAAAAATAAATATAAAAAAAGAAACTAATGTTTGTTTCTTGTGTGTCTTTTTATGGATAAGATTCCTCCTCCATCTTCTCATTTCCTTTGCAATGTTTTTGTTAAGGAAATTGAGTTGTTTATCCTGTTGTTTCCTGGAATATGTATCTTACAAATTACCTTTGATTTCATCTGAATTCATTCAAACTCAAAAACCTAGCTACATAGAATCCTTAACCAAAACACACACATATAAACAAGGTCTTTTAAATGTACACTTTCCTTTTCAAAGCTATGTAGACAGGGCTGGGGATGTGGCTCAGGCGGTAGCGCGCTCGTCTGGCATGCGTGTGGCCCGGGTTCGATCCTCAGCACCACATACCAACAAAGATGTTGTGTCCGCCGAAAACTAAAAATAAATAAAAAACATTAAAAAAAAAAGCTATGTAGACAAGGACAGCATCATCTCCATCCTACCTCTACTAAGTAATAAGGTGCCCTCCATTCTTACTTCATATTGGTCTGTGTTTTATATGTATATAAAATATTGACCTAATGAACAATTTGAAAGACCAGATATCAGATGTAGTCCGTAGATAATTATAACTAAAAAATGAGGATAATATTAAATATTTCATGAAATGTATGTTGTTAACATGGGGAAGCGAAGGAAAATTTGAAATATTTTTAGTTA
This sequence comes from Urocitellus parryii, assembly GCF_045843805.1. Taxonomy (NCBI): domain Eukaryota; kingdom Metazoa; phylum Chordata; class Mammalia; order Rodentia; family Sciuridae; genus Urocitellus; species Urocitellus parryii. Next base: position 44,422,346 of record NC_135547.1, read on the forward strand.
AAAATATTTCCAGTAAAGTATATTTTAACATATTTATACAAACATGGAGTGCATCATATTCTAGTTAGGATCCCAGTATATCTAAAAAAGAATTTTAAAATTTCCTTCAGAAATCAACAAAAAGGGGCTGGGGTCATGGCTCAGTGATAGAGTGCTTGCCTAGCATGTGTGAGACACTGGGTTTGATCCTCAGCACCATATAAAAATAAAAAGTAAAGATATTGTGTCCACCTATAACTACAAATATTAAAAAAAGAGAAAGAAATCAAGGAAAACATGTCAAATTCCTTTGCTACCAATGGTGGCATCTTAAATAATGTAATAAAATACTCAAACTGAATTCTCTTAGGAGGTTTTTAAATGATCATACTCCCGTGGGGAAAAATATTTTAATAACTGTCATATTTAGACATAGTATACTGATGACAAGGCAATTTTCTGAATGCACATGAGATAAATGAAGTTAATACCACTGAGCAAACATGACATTTTTGTTGTACTATGATCAAGGATGAATCACCAAGTAAAATAATTAATCAGAAATCAGTGCTAACTCTCACTGGGAAACTATTATTTCCTTGCAAGGCAGTTAACTGCTCTAAATTTATAAGCTAATGAATTTGTTCTAGTTATAAGCAGGTATTAGTTGCAGGAAATTTTTGTTCATTTAAGCAAAAGTAATGACCTTTTTATATATATTTTAGCACACTTTTATCATATAGGATATTGTGCAAATATGTTAGATGACAGCATACATTACAAATAAATTTTGGATAATATAATATTATAAAACAAGTCTAGAATTTGAATACATGTCCAAAATATATTTAGGAATCATAAATTTAAATCTTAATTTCATCAGCCTTTGAATAGCATTTTTTTCAATGATTAAATAAAGTATAAAAATGGCTAGGGATGTATTTCAGTGGTTTAATGCTCCTGGGTTCAATCCCTGGTACAAGAGAGAGAGAGAGAGAGAGAGAGAGAGAGAGAGATAGAGAGAGAGAGATAGATGAGGATAGGTCAAAGATGAGCAAAGCCTTAAGAGTTTCAGTGTCCATGATCATACCTTAATAAATATGATCATGATTTAAATCAGTTTGAAAGGAATGGGGAGTTGCAAAGAAGCAACAGTGTTCATGCTTTCAATAAATATGAAGAATAATAGGACTAGGATTTTTAAAATAATTCTATTTGAATTGAAATCTCCATTAAACTCAGATTTTAAAAGCTATTATTAATATCAAATTAACAAAGCTCTGTACATGTGCAAGAAACTAGAGATGTGAAAATGAAAATGAGGACTCATGGGAATGACAAATAAACCTAATTGTAAGGCAGAATGGCATACATGCTTAATGAAGGTAGAATAAATGTTTTAATAGTGCCTAAAAGAAACACACCCTGAGAGGAATAAGGGTTACCTTCAAATGCATAACTAGGACTTCCAAAATGCCTATATGGGGCCTGTGGCCAGACCAGAATGAAATCTCTTCACTGGTCTGTAGCAAAATGACCAAAATGGTAATATGGAAAAGTTTTCATACATCTTCTTTAGAAGTATGCCTTCCTCCCTTCTTGGTTTGAAAATTAGCTTTCCTTTGATGAAATGCATCTTGGTTGTCTCTGATCTGAAACTCTGAAAACCAATGTAAGAGAATGTAAGGTGGCTGGATGCAGTGATACACACTTTCCATCCCAGCCTCTCAGGAGGCTGAGGTAGGAGGATCACAAGTTCAAAGACTTTGTCTCAATATAAAATATAAAAAGGAATGGGTATGTAGCTCAGTGGTTGAGTGTTCCTGGGTTTAATTCCTGGTACAAAAAAAAAAAAAAAATGAGGCTAGGTCAAAGGTACTCAGGTGAAAAGCCTTAAGAGTTTCCGATATCAAAGCTGGGAAAAACTTGAGTAACAAATAAATAACACAGTATCAGGTTCTAACCCAAAATATAAAATACCCATCTGTCTACTTATTTGACATAAATAATTGAATAAATAAATAAATGGGCAAAAGAGAAAATCCTCTTTAGAGAAGAATTCCAAATAATATGTGTAGATACTCCAGTCTTTAGGAAATGGAATCTCATTTCCCCTTTGGTTGTGGGCTGGATGGAGTAACTTGCTTCTGAAAAACAGTACAGAAAAGGAAAATCAAGCTGGGTGCAGTGGAGCACACCTGTAGTCACAGTGGTTCAGAAGGCTGAGGCAGGAGGAACCCAAGTTCAAAGCCAGCTTCAGCAACTTATGGAGTCCTTAAGCAACTCAGCAAGACCCTTCTCTAAATATAAAATACAAAAAAGGGATGGGGATGTGGCTCAGTGGTTAAGCACCCCTGGGTTCAATACCAAGTACAAAAAAAAAAAAAGGAAAATCAGTAACTTTACAATGAAGAAGACTGGCAAATAGCACCTTACCCAGGTGATCAGTTAGCATGATTAGTGTTAAGCCATGTTCATAGGATAAACTCTTTGAGACAATGCAATGAGAATGGCACCACACCCTTATGGTACTCCTCAAAACTCCAAATTCCAGTCTAACCATGAGAAACACATCAGGCAAACCCAAACTGAGGAATAACATTCCACAAAAACCTAATTTTCATATTTTAAAAACAAGGAAAACTATGGCCCTTTCATAGACCAGAGGAGTCTAAAGAGACATGATGATTAAACGCAATGAGGTATCCTGGATTAGATTCCAGGATCTAAAAGGCCTATTAGTGGGAAAACTAGTGAAATCAAAAGGAAATCAATCTGTAGTTCAGATAATAGTAATGCATTGATTTTCATATTAAAGTGAATTTCAAAATGTACTATAGTTATGCAAGATATTAATATTAGGGGAACTAAATGGGAGTTACTCTCTGTACTATCTTTACAACTTTTTTATAAGCCTAAAATTATTCCAAAATAAAATGTTTGCTATGAATCAATAAATGGAAAGACTTTGCCTCTAAGATTCTAATTTATCTGGATGAGGGGGTGGGGAGAGTTAGAAATCTGTATTTTCCAAAAGTCTCCTGATGATTCTGATGATTAGCTGGAGTGGAGAAATACTATATCAGTGGTTTTTAAACATAAATATGCATCTGAATTCCCTGGCAAGCTTGCTAAACAGATTGCCAGGCTGGAGATGGAACTCAGTGGGAGAGTGCCTATTTAGTATGCATGAAACCCTGGGTTCAAATCACAAAAACAAGGACAACAAAACAAAACAAAAACCCACACAGATTGCTAGTCCCCCACCTCAGAATTTATTACATAGTAGATCTGGAATGGCGCCTGAGAAATTGGTCTTCTTAAAAGTTCTCAGGTGATGCTGATTTTAGTGCTCTACATAATGGAACCATACCTTGAGAACCATTGTTTTACACCCAAATCTTAAGTCCCAATATCTTAGTGTGAATTGTACAAGTGTGTAAACCACTATGAAATGTAGCAGAATAGCAGTGTGATCCAGTGGAAAGATAATTGGTCTATAGTTTCACAGACTTGGATTCTGGTCCTTAATTTGTCATCATCAAACCATATGACCTAGATGAAATGCTTAACCTTCCTTGGCCTCAAAGTTTCTCATCTACACAGTAAAGACACTGGTTTAATAAAATTTCTTTCAAGCTTTCCAATCACCAAATAGTTCTTTTTTTTTTTTTTTTTTTTTTTTTGGTACCAGGGATTGAACCCAGGGGCACTTAACCACTGAGCCACATCCCCAACTGTTGAGAGCCACAGCCAAAGGGGCCCCAGCAAACTTCCAGCTGCCAGCAAACTTCCAGCTGCCGGCTGATGATTGGCTCACAGCGGCCCCAGCAACATCTAGCTGATTGGCTCCTCTGCGGTAATGTTCATTGGGCTGTTTCCCTGCCCTTTCAGACCACGGAGCTGCTCATTGGGGGACTCCTTTGGCTCCGCCCACGCGACCCAGCCAATTGGCCTCAAGAGCAGGAGAATTGTGGGAGGTGGTGAGGCTTGTGTGGGTGAGAGGCTTGTGGGAAGCCGGTGGTGGCAGTTGGGCTCTGAGGGTTTTTTCCTGAGGAGCTGTTTTGTTTGGCGTTTGTAGTTCTAAAAATAAAGTTAGTTTCTTTTGACAAGTGGCTCCTGAATTGTGCCCAGCCAGACTGAGGCACCCAACCCTTGTTTATATTTTTTTGGGAGACAGGGTGTTGCCTAGTTGCTTAGGGCCTTGCTAAATTATTGGGATTGGCTTTGAACTCAAAATCCTCCTGCCTCAGCCTCCCAAGCCACTAGGGATTATAGTTGTGTGCCCCTACACCTGGAACCAACTAGTTCTGTTATCTCAGATTTGATAAAGAATTGTGTGAATCTAATCCAATATTTTAAAAACATTAGTGGAAAATATTTCTCTAGAGTATATGTTATTATGAAGCAATAGAATACTATTTTTAAACAATAAGCCAGAACAGGTCCAAATTAATATTATCTTCATTCCATGTCATCATGATACACCTTGTTCAATCATGTTGTCATTGCCATAAATAATAAATAAAAGGCATTGTGTCCATCTGCAACTAAAAATATAAAACAAAGTCTCATTTAAAAAAAATCATACCTCATTGGCCAAAGCCATCAATTTCCAGCTTTCTCACCCACATTAACTACCAGAAAGCCTCCAAATGATGGCTATTTCTAAAAACCAAATTGCCCTACATAGACAGTTGTAGCTATTAGGAGGAAGGAAACCCATTTTTAAAAAATATTTATTTTTTAGGTGTAGTTGGACACAATGCCTTTATTTTATTTACTTATTTTTATGTGGTGCTGAGGATCGAACCCAGAGCCTCTCACATGCTAGGCGACCGCTCTGCCACTGGACCTCAGCCCCAGCCTCAGCCCCAGGAAATCCATTTGAGACCTTGATAAAAGATATGGAAGCTGGGCACAAGGGGCACACCTATAATCCCAGCTACTAGGGAAGATGAGACAAGAGGATCCCAAATTCAAGGCCAGCCTGGGCAACTTAATGAGACTATTTTAAAAAAAAAAAATCAAGGTAGGGTTGTAGGTCCCTTGAAGCACCCAAATTCTATAGTTTAACTGGAAAGTGTAAACTTCAGTAAGTTACAATACAATATACATAAAAATAGACATGCTAACCATTTAAAGCTACAAAAAGTCTCAGTTACATCTGTTAAAAGTAGATTTCTTTTTTCTTTTTAAAAATCATTTTTTAATTTTTTTATTATTGGTTGTTCAAAACATTATAAAGCTCTTGACATATTTCATACATTTGATTCAAGTGGGTTATGAACTCCCATTTTTACCCCGTATACAGATTGCAGAATCACATCGGTTACACATCCACGTTTTTACATATTGCCCTACTAGTGACTGTTGTATTCTGCTACCTTTTCTATCCTCTACTTAAAAATCATTTTATTGTTGTTTATTTTTTATGTGGTGATGGGGATTGAACCAGGGCCTCATGCATGCTAGGCATTGCTTTACCACTGAGCTACCTTCCCAGCCCAAAAGTAGATTTCTTAATTTCTTCTTTTTTATTTTTTAGTTATAGGTAGACACAATATCTTTATTTTATATTTATGTGATGCTGAGGATCGAACCCAGTGCCCCATGCATGCTAGGTGAGCACGCTACCTCTGAGCCACAGCCACAACCCCAGATTTCTTAATTTCTAAGGGATACAAATCTTAAATTTTCCTTGTTTCCTCCACAGTATTCTCACAAAATTCTATACCTATTTACAAATCTACCCTATGGGTCAATTTTGGCTAAAAAGAAAGTTATTGGGCTAAGAGGTAGGTGGGATAGTAAATACATGCTCCAACTTATCTTGAACAGTTATTTCCCTTCCTCCTGCCTCCTACCCAAATTATCCCATGGCTTTAATAACTAAGTACTGAGGAACAACTGGAATCTGTTTTTATCTAAAAGCAACAGGACATCTCACTTTCACTGAAAAGTGTTTAAGACACCATCAGGGCTTATCAAGCAATAGTAAAAACTCTTCTACACTATTGCTAACAAAATGATTTTGAAATGAATTATACAAATGATCATGATTTTGACTGCAGATAAAAACAAATATTTGATATTAAGGAACTATTTTAAATGTATTATTTTTAGAGGTATGATGATGGTATTATAGTTACATATAAGACAGGAATATCTTTGTTTTTAAAAATCACATACTAAAATACTTAAAAATGAAATTCTGTCACCTGAGATTACTTCAGTATCATTGGAATTTTAAGATAAGGTGAGTGGGTGGGTAGCTAAGGTAAAAGAAACAAAAGACTAGTGGTGAGAGTCAACATATAGATGTCTACGTGGGGATTCATTTTATTCTTCTCTACTTGAAATTTTTTATAATGAAATTGAAAATACATAAATCCAATAATCTGTCAGGAGGATCCTGATAACCAAAGGAGTGTTAAAACATTATTCATTACAGAGGGAAGTGATATTGTACCTAAATGTTAAAACATTATTCATACCTAAGTGTTAAAACATTATTCATTATTCATTATCCATTACAGAGGGAAGTTATATTGTACCTAAATGTAGTATCAACCTATTAGTAAAGAAACATGGATATTATAATATAAGCATCCCGCTTACCATGAGATCCAAGCTAATGGCAAGGGTGAAGAATTGTCAGACCCAAGAAACAGTGAATCTATTAAGGCTCTTGTATCCTAAGGATTAATGAAGAAACACTTTGGGAGGATGATTCAGAAATTCACACTTCTATTTTTTTTATATATTTACTTTTTAGTTGCATTTGGACATAATACCTTTATTTTTTTTTTATTTTTATGTGGTGCTGAGGAACCAGTGCCTCACATGTGCTGGGTGAGTGCTCTACCACTGAGCCACAACCCCAGCCCTCTATTTTTTATAAGCATATTTTTTAAAAACTGCAGTCTTTTAAAATGTATGTATTTCAGTTCTGAGTACTAGTATTGTCATTTACAATTGTTTTTGCATCAAAGGGCAAACTCATAAAGAAACCTGGAAAGATAAAAACTGAGAAATTGTGTGGTTGGGGGTATAGTTCAATGGCAGGGCACACACGTGGTAGGCCCTGGGTTCAATCCCCAGCACTAAAACATACAAACCTCGGAAAATGCACCAAATTTCCCACAGTATTCGAATATATCTTTTCAATAGTCAAATGAAATGGTCAATGTTTGAGTAATTCCTCCTTGAAACCACCAAGTTCCTAATTTTGGTAGTGTCTTTAATGAAGCAGAAGATGAAATAGATCTTACTTTTCCTCTCATGCCAATCACAACAGTTAGTTGTAAACAGTAGTTTTTAGCCACTCATTATCATTCACTAGTAAAATAATGTTTAATGGTTTGCTATATAAGCCATCAAATCTCTATTGCAGCATTGTCAAGAACTCTCTGTGGTAATGGGAATGTTCTAGAGCCTGTGCTTTCCAATAGAGAAATAGAAATATTTCACATGTGGTTATTGGGCACTTGAAGCACTGCTATGGGACTAAGGAATTAATTCTCAAAATTTATTTAGTTTTATTTCATTTAAATAGCCACATATGGGGCTGGGGTTGTGGCTTAGTAGTAGAGTGCTTACCTAGTATGTGCGAGGCACACAGGGTTCAATCCTCAGCACCACATAAAAAGAAATAAATAAAATAAAGGTATTGTGTCAACCTACAACTAAAAATATATTTTTTAAAAAATAATAAATAAATAGCCACATGTGGCTAATGGCTACCATAGGGACAGTACAGCTCTCAAGTACACAAAAGAAGAAATACACATACTCAAGTTTCACTTAATACCTAACTCACATTTATTAAAAATTGAAGATTACAGAAAAGCATGAATAAGACTGGCTTCACTAAACAAGCTTAATTAAGTTACCTTTGACTAATAAATGAAAGTACTTAATACCACAAAGGAATTTTGAGAATAAGGTCTATGCCAACCTCTGAAATTAAAAACAAAGGAAAAGCAGCTAGGACATTTTCCAAAGGAGAGAGCAATCATAGGCCTCCCTCTAGTGGCAAGAGATAAAGTTGCTGCTGAAAAGCTGAACTGCTCCTGTTTCTATACATCAAATTGCACACAGGGATTTCTTTTATAAAACCATAACTTAAAAAGATTTAGAGTGACTATAAGGAAACCAGATCATTTTTGTCAACAAAATAAGGCCTAATTTTCACTTATTATCAACATTAATCTCTCTCTTGAAATCTAATCTCTTCAGAAAAAAAATATTTTGCCAATGACTTTTGGGGAATTGGGCTCTACCCAAGCAGAGAGCTAAAGGAAAGAGAGCGATTCTTCTCTGCTGGTCAGTGTCCTAGGATGAACATGAAAGAAACTGATTCAGAAGTATAAAGTGGTAACCAGCAGCAGGGTTTGTAAAAACTTGCACATCAAAAGAAACAATAAAAATGATATTATTACAAGTGTTCTTAATAACTGGAAACATTTTTTCATTCTGATATTCAGTTCAAAAGACAGCTCTGCCACATAGCCAGTTTTAATTACAATCACACACACTCATTTAGACTTAACTACTGAATTACTTTCAAGTACAAGAAGGAACTCAAAATAGAAATGACTTGTGTTATAACTATTATTATTTCCTCACACAGCTTCAGGAAAAACAGGCTTTATATACACTGTAGTAAGTACAGAATGTACAGAAGACAGTTATATATACAAAAGTGCATTAATACATTTAGCAGGAATACAGGAAAAATAAATCCTGGTTAACAACCGGATACATTACAGTATTTAAGACTACTTGAAGATTCTCCAAACCAGTCAACTTCCTACTTGCTTTGGTTATGATATTGATGCTACATAACTAATCTTTGAAACTAAAAACAAAGACAAAAAAACCCCTCAAACAATTTGAAATACTTAACCATCTGTGAAATGTCTTACATGGAGTTGATCATTAATATCTTTGACAAAGAGTTCTATTAGATTCCCAACACAAAGATTTAGAATGTCTAATATTTATATCTAAATTAGGAAATATCAAATAGGAAATTAAATGAATCTACTTCAGGAACAGAGATTATCTGCTCCATTCTTAAACGCCTCAGCTAGATAAGCTAACTCCAAAGTTTCATTTTACAATAAGTCACCTACTGTTAAGAGCAAGTAGCTCCACAAAACAAGTCATGGCTTCAGGCCAATGTTCCTTAGAACAATCCAGAATAGTAAGTATTAACTTGTCATTTATACGTATTACTTGTACAACTACCTTTACATAGTCAAAATGTATATGCATAATTAAGCAATTCACCTTTTTTTTTTTTACCTCCATCCCTCACCACAAAAAAGAATACAGATTTCCACAGGTTCCATTAACCACAAAAACGCAACAATAAACTTGACAATAAAGAAAAAGTTCTACAAATTCAGCAAAGACCAAATCAGACCAAACTGGTTTTTCTGAGTTCCTCATGAATTTCAAATTAAAATGTAATTCACCATTATTTGATCTAGGTTAAGACACTAATAACATTATTTTAAAAAAAATTGGAAAGGGCGTTGAAAACAATTTAATATTTTTAAAATGGGAATACAATTTCAGTGAGTCAACTCAGATCTTCAACTATACCATGCAACTTCCTTATTCTTAATACCCAATTAGAAGAATTTTCAGAGTTCTTTCTAAGCCTTTTGGAATAAGTAAATTATTTTCCAAAGAAATAATGACAGGTAGCAGATAGACATGAACAGTAGGAACATTAAGGGGATAATTCTATAGATGGGCCTACTGTGTTGGCCTACCCACATGCTTTCTTTTAAAAAGCAATTTACCTAAGGCCACTCAGGCCCTGCCCTGGCTTAAGGCAATAGGATGAGTTGCAACCTGTTATCTGTAGAGTTATTCTCAGGCATAAGGAACTTAAGATCCCTCCCTGCCTAAAAGAACAAAAAGTACCCTGAAGTGAAGACTTTCAAAACCCTTATATACACCAAAAGTTCTACTGAGGAAGACGGGATAATTAAAAGCAAAGCCCACCCACCATGAAATCTGTTTAAATTTTTTTAAAAAATCAAGTTCCAATTAGAACTGGTTAGGTGGAACAAAGTGACCAGAGTTGCCTTCAGATCTTCAGCATTACATGGTAAAATTCCCCCCATGGGCTCTGTTTGGGTACCTGAGGCTAAGATACTATGCAGTAGGGACTAAAAATCTGATGCAAAACTATTATCAGTCAAAAAGTTGAGACCCCCCCCCATCTTCCTCCCTCTTGAGAGTGCTTTTTTCCTTCTAATAAAACTGCTAGACTTTACTACTTTTCATGCCTTGCCTGGAATTTTCTCCTGCAAGAACTCAAGATCTGAGAAACACAACATGATCCCAGACCATGGCTGGTAACATTAAGACTTAATTTCTAAGGAGTATGTTTCAGATACTATGCTTAGAGGTGCTTAGCTCAAAGTGTCTCCCAGATGGTTCTTAACCACTTAACCTAATTTCAGTTTTAAGAAAAATTTACTTTATCAGACTGAAAACAAATCTGAAGTTACCACAGTACATATGTATACAAATTTATTTACTAATAGTCCTTTTCATGATTAAATATACTTGTAATTTAGACATACTGAATATCACTGAACTCATTGTCAACAAAATTATTTAATGTAACTGGGAATTTTACTATCAACTGTCCCCAAATAAAAATGGACAGAAGTATTCCCCCTCAATGCCAAATAAGATAGAAGTGCTAAAAGGTTAATTTGTTAAAGGAAAGTATTATGTTTTTGGATATGAGTTATCCTCCAATAAGCTCATGTGATAGACAGAAATGTTAAGAGGTGAAATGATTAGACTGATAGCTAAAACCTAATCAGGGGATTAATCAATTTGATAGTTTGATAATTTGAATGGATTACTGGGTGATAACTGGTATGACTGGAAGAAGTAGGTCACTGAAGGACATGCCCTTAAGGAATCATATTTTGGCTCTGTGAGTTGAGTAGTTTTCCTTCACCCTGCCCTGCTAGGATGTTCTGCCTCACCTCCATCCGGCTCAGAGTGATATAGCCAGCTGTCCGTGGACTGAGCCTCTGAAACTGTGGGCCCAAATTAAACCTTTTTCTCCTCCAAATTGTTCTTGTCGGGCCTTTTGGTCACAGTGATGAAAAGCTGACTAACACAGAAAGGGAAGGTAGTATTCCAATTATGACACAAATGAATTTAAAGAATCCTTAAAGTTAACAAGAGAATCAGCTTGCTATATACTCTTGGCTCTTGGAATACTTTTACCTATACCTTGAAAATTTTCTTTCCAGATAACTGTATCTGGTTGTAAAAGTATCCTGGCCTATGACTTTTCTCAGGGAAAAAAAAAAAAGAATACATTAAGTCATACTTCAGATAACTTTCAAGATTCTCCAGTGATCTAGATGGGTAGAAAATAAAGTTACACAAATGAGGTTTAAGATCTGAAGGATTTTGTTTTTGTTTTACACTCTATCACTATATATTGGTTCAATTCAAAGGTTTTACTTACTGATATCCAAACACCATGGGCATTATACAAAATGAATTATCACATGATTATTTTTTGAGTTTGGAGAAGCCTGATAGTGACAAAAAGTACAGAGTTCACCACCTTTTAAGGCACATGAGGCTAAAAGACTAAGCCATGAACAAAAAGTCTACTAGAGAACCCAAAACAAACAAGACTTCTATATTGTTTATATACTAACATTTTTGGCTTAAATATGAAGATATTTGACAAATTTTACAATTTTTAAAGCTCATCAGAATCTGGATAACTTTATATAATAATTTCTTATAATTTTAGTTTTCTTGAGATTTAGCATTTCAAAAGCTAAATAAAATGAGACATCTACTCAATCTATGAAGAGTCATTATTTTATTAAGTCAGTTTCTGAGATTAATTCAGCAATATCTAATTTACCCAAGGGACAAAGAAATTAAACTAAGCTGTCACATCCAACAAAATATGAGACAAGTATTACTTTTAAGTTTTTGTTGAGAAAGAATGAATTAGCCCTTTATACCCCACTACACATTATAGCACACTGTCTTCCTTTAATAGGGTGCAAAACTGTAGAAAAATACACACCATTTTATTTAACTCAAGATTCATGCTTTTAAAAGTAGCAGTAAGGACTGAAATACCATTCATTATAAGATCTCTAATCAAAGGTCTCTGGAAAATCTGTGGGAACTTTAGCATGTACTTTAACAAGTTTTATTTTTTAAAGAGGAGAATTATTTGCAGCAATGTCAGTTCTGTACAAATGAGAACCAACACTGGGGCAAATAAGCCTTGCCTTAACCCTAATTGGTTAATAAGGGTTTGTATTTAAGAAGGATAAATACTGAGTTGCATTTCTTTTATTTGAACTTAGAGAGATAACAGATTGAATAAATAATTACTTATTCCAAGAAAGAGATCATTCAAACTTTAATTATCCACATGAAGCATTAAAAAGATAAAAATCATTTCTTTTTGGGCTGGCTTCTTTTTTGGAGGGATAGAAAAAGACTTGGTAGTCTTCCTCTTAGATTATAAGCAAGTTCAAGTTATTTATTTATTTATTTATTTATTTATTTTTAATGAAAGAAATATTTCATTGTTTTCCAAATCCTCTTTATGGGTTGGCTCTAATTTATAGTAAAGATAGTGCATCCAGATTTACACAAAATTTTATGACACACTTCTACAAACAACCAAACCTTTACAAACTTTAAAAATTCGCTTTGTGGCACTTTGGTAAATTTGTTTAATAGTGACTTAAGTTAAATCTAAGGTAATAAAACTACGTGATTTTGGGGAGAATACAGGAATTGGTCTTAAAATCACATCATGACCCTGTTTAGGAATTTCTCTTAGTGACCACTGGGATTTTCTTTTACAGGTCACCATATAAAGTAAATAGTTTCCAAGTATGTGACAGATAAATGCTGCTCACATTGGTCTCCCAATGTGGCCTATTTTCCTTGAATCATAGATAAAGAGCAGGCAATAAGTCTGTTGGATTTTGTTTTTCCTAAAAGCAAGTAGAGAATTCAGATGTATTTGCTCTTCTCTCCCTTTATTCTTCCTATACTTGGAAGGGAAAATAATGAGGTTTATCTTTTCCATCTTCTTCCAAGTAGTCTGGAGTCTTTTCCCAGCTCTCTTTGAGTCCTCTAAGCTGGGTAGGGGCACCAAAGAGGAAGTAAGAGGAAAGTCAGAAAGATACACATATGATTTTATTTTAGTAAACTTTTACATTCTGACTTTAGAAGTAGTCTTCAAAAGGTTACCACTAAATCACAGACCTTGCAAAACTGCAATGTATTAATTTAACCCTCAGTTTCAATTCTTTAACCTACAAGGAATCAAAATGAAATCAAATTTCAAAACAAATGATTACAGTGAAGTTTAAGCCTTATAACAACTGAGAATTAAGAATTTAAGTTGATCTTTTTTTTAATGAGCTAATGTTAAAAAGAAGTAGAAATTCTATTAACCTCTGGACTTTAGAGTTTAAAAAAATATTGATTATGACTCTTCCTACAGAATCAAGATTACCTCCTAAATGTTATTCACTATAAAAAGAAAATTATGAAAGTCGAAAAGCAGCTTGATTGTCAGTAGTATCACTTTCCATCTTCTTTAACTCATGTGCGTGTTCAAAGACATGTAGTAGAAGAAAAGGAATCACTCTATTTCTAAATCTGTAATAAATTCTCTGTGAAAACATTTAAAGAATCTACATGATTTCACATTTAAATTTAGAGTTCTATTAATCACCAACAAATTAAGGTGTTTTCTGTAACTCACTGATCTGTATACTTACAGCAATTTATAGAGAAGTTTAGCAGAACTCTAAAGGCTGTCTGTCATCAGTTAATTTTGAACATTAACTTGTTCACATGCCTGAAGCTGTTACACCAAATATTTTAAAATTAGAGCTGTGCTGGATGAAAAATGACCCACAAAAAGAACTTGAGAAACAGAGAATGATAAGGGGAAGGGGAGCGAGAAGAGAGAGATTTTTTTATCTTTGAGACAATTTTGCAGCCTAAAATTTCAGAAAGCAATGGGAAAATAGAATCAGTTGTTCTGCTTAATTGCTTTCTCTACTTGCATATGAATCAACAGTATCAAGTCTACAATTCAGCTACTACTAACATTATATCCTCAGTAGTTATCATTTGCAGAAAGGATTCAATTTTACCTAAAGGGAAAAATGAAAACAAAAAACCTAACTGGAAAAAAAGGGTAGGGCCTGTTCTTTTACACCTTTGAGTTAACAATGAATGAAAACAAATAGAACTAAATCTAATGAAGGCACTATAGTAAACAGCAATCCACACTTTACACACACCCCTACTCTACCCCACCCCCGCTTCAAGAAAGATTCCCACAAGGAATTAAGAATTATGCTATGGCCCTTTAGAAAAAGTAAACTAAGAAATCTTAACATTAAGAAGGGAACTAAGGGGCTAGGGATATGGCTCAGTGGTAGAGCACTTGCCTGGCATGCGTGAGGCCCTGGGTTTGATCCCAAGCACCACAAAAAAGGGGAGGGGGACTGAATTATGATCTATACACATGTACATAACAAACTACTTGTCAGCAGTACCATGAAGTAAAATCTCCTAAAAAGTACTAGTCTTTGAAAAAAACCCACTTAACTACCATAAAGTTTAAATAGTCAAAACATTTACTTAAACCAGTGGTTCTTAAACCAGAATGTGCATCAGAACAGCCTGGCACTGGTTGAAAAACACAATGCTGGGCTACTCCCCCAGCGTTTCTGACTCATTGGGTGTGGAGTGGGGCTGATAGTAAGCAATCCTAAAAATTTCTCAGGTGATGCTAAAGTTGTAGTTCCTGGGACCACCCTCTGAGAATCACTGGCCTAAGTTACTAATGGTATATCAGCACAGCCCTAACCAAAATTTTGGTCAAGATGCATGTAAACCAATAAGGATAGAATAATGCTTAGAAAGAACACTGATAAATTCATCCTTATTACATCAAAACATCAACATCTGCTTCATGGTCTTCCTCAGTCACTTTCAAGGACAGCACTTCTTCATTAAGGAAGAGCCCACTAAGCCTCTCCTTCCGGGCCTGCCTCTGCTCCTTCAGCTGCCTCTTGCGAAAGGCCTTCTGCTGTAACTTCCGCTGCTTAGATCGTTTCTGTCAAAGTAAAAAGCTCTAGATCAATAAGGTTTACTTCTTGGAATATCCACCCCAAAGTGTTTTTTATAGCTCAATATTCTCCTTTCCCAATTTTAAGAGATGTTCAAGATTCTCCTTTCATTGCATTTGACCAGCAACTCTTCTGACCTTCCAGGAAGGGCTGATACTTGATCATTTGGGCTAGCTATGGATAACCAGACACTTATTAAGGCACATTGGTATCAATGCATAGTGAAAACAAAATTAATACTAGGGGACAAAATGAATATAGAATGTAGAGAACTTTTCATAAATCTCTACCACTTATGCTTTTAAGGAAGCTTGAACCCAAAAGCACTAACAATTTTTATAATGGCTGGGAAAGAATCATGCCTTTTTATATTAGCCAAATATCATCTTAAAACCCCATTAGAACCCCAGTGAATAATCCAATCTTCAATACCAGGGAACTAATGCAAAAAAGGAATGGCCACATATCAAGAGAAATCCTCTGGCAACCAACAAAGCTGGCTATGTTTCTGCTACTTCGTTAAGAACCAGGAAAGAAATCATTATGTATCTTTAAGTCACCACTGAGTTCTCAAAGAGTTAAAGAGATTCTCTTTCCATCTTTAAATTGGTTCCAGACTGTATCACTGCAAGGAACCAAATGCTCCTGTTAAGCCTCAGAACCATTCCATATACACTTAAATACTTTCTGTTTTTAAAAGTACCCGATATTATTATAAAGGATTTCTATAAACAGAAATTACAGAAAGCACTATTACATGTCTAAATTATCTAAGAAGGAACATTCAAGGTTAAAACATCAAGAAAACATTTAACACACACAAAAGACATACACAACATTTTTAGGAGCAAATAGACAGCAACATCAGCAACATAGTGAGATTCGCTCAGTAGTGAGTTGCAGTCAATATTGCAATCTTGAGAATTACTCATTATTTCCATTAATATCTTATTTAAGACAGACACAAAAATCAAATAAAATTGAATGTGAATGACTGTGGGTCAAAAGAGTACTTCAAAGCACTCAGCCTAGAGTGCTCTCTTTGACAGCAGAGCATCCTGCTTGTTCAATTAAAACCCAAACCCACAGGCATCTAGATAGACAATTTTCACTGTTCAAGAAATTTAAATGAAGAAGGACTAATATTAATATTGAAAGGTAAAGTTTTGTATTGATTAGACATTTTACTTTTGAATCCCGAATCCGCTCTGCTGCACTTGCAGACAGGTTGCTGTCACTGTGTGCTCGACTCATGTTGGCACTGGAGTTTGAAGCAGAGTTTCCAACACTGGACCCACTGCTGCTTGCAGAACTGACCATGCTGGCACTGCTGCTGCTGGCACTGGCACCGCTCACTCCACTAGTGCTTGCACAACTAAAATTGCTTCTCTTCCAGGCCTCTCTCGAAGGCCGCTGGCGAGGACTATGCTCCTTGATATAGTTTCTGACCTTGGGACATGAGGATGAAAAACAGCTTAGTGTTATACCTTGATATTTGACTGTCAAGATACTGGAGGGGAAAAAAAATCACATTGTCCTTAATAAAAAAAAAAAAAAAACTGTCAAAAGTGCTACAAATGTATAAATAAAGTAGAATAGAAGGGCAACAGAAACCTTTAAATTTAAAACAATTACCCAAAAAATTGACTGTTTGAAATGCTAGAAAAGTATAATCAGTGAATGAAAGGCTAATAGAAATCAAAACAAAGCACAATAGATGTGTTTAATCATTTGTAAAATCTCCACTTAAGATGACTTAAGTAAATTAACAATTGTATTTATGATCAGGGTATTTGTTCCTATACTTTAGTGAGGGGTCAATGGTACCTATCTTCAAATGCAAAGCAGCAATTTAGCATAATAAATAAAAAGGGCTGGAATGTAGAAAATTATATTCTATGTCTATTGAGAGAAAAATCAAAATGAGAGAAATTTTTCACAGATGATAAATGCAAAATAAACCAAAAGGAGAACATTAAAATATTAAGTATTCATTTAGCCATCTACTAGAGAAAAAGGAAGCAGCAAAGACTATAATTAGAAGATACCAGAAATATAAGTTTCAGAACGGCAGAGGGAATAGTCATTAGATTTCACCTCAGTCAATTACTCCATAAGACTACTCAAAGCCCTCAGCTAATATATTTACTAAAGTATTGAGCTTGTTAATTAGTATGTTTATTCTGTCAATTCATCTTTTATAAATTGAGTTAGAATAAATCTATACCTTAGCTTAACCACACCTTATATAATAAAACTAAGTTTCAAAGCCTTTATAACTTAACAGCAGGTTCTAGATCCAAGTTGACCAGAAAAGGTACTACCAGGTGAGAAGTACATAAAACCTTTTAAAAGCACATGTTCTCCAATATTACCATTATTTTTTTCATTTTCTTCTTCTTTTCTTTGTGGTGCTAGGAAATGAACCTAGATCCTTGCATATGCTAGGCAAGCAAATGTTCTACCTCTGAGCTATATCCCCAGTCCCATCATTTTTTAAAATACCTTGGTTTATTTATTTATTTTTATGTGGCGCTGAGCATGGAACTCAGTGCCTCACACGTGCTAGGCAAGTGCTCTACTACTGAGCTACAACCCTAGCACCCCCATCATCATTTTTTAAATATTACAAATCACAACAGTGATTTCTCAATGTATATATGCATGATTATTCATTTTACATTTTATAAGATGGTGGCATTTTCAATAGGCAAACAAACTGTATTAACATACCTGCTTCAGTTTTTCATCTGTGAGACAGTTAAGTTCAATGATAAACTCACTGTCTGTAGGGGAGATTTGAGCAGAAGGATCAATGATTTTAATAATATCAAGTTGCTCGCGAAGGCCCATCTCAGTACTGACTTTTCGGCTCAGATACTCAATATATTCCACCTATATGATGAAAAATTACAACACACAATATCAATGCTAAAACCTCTGGTCCTTCAATATACCAATTATAACGTATCTTATGTATCAGAAACACTTAACATTATATTTGGTTCCCGAAAAACAATTAAAGCTCAAATTCAGACTTACTAAACAATCCATATTTACCAAGTGGCTTTAAATAGGAAATAAAATGGGCTTCACATATTCTCCACATATGCTTTCAGTTAAGCATGTCAACATTTTTACCTGTTCATCATTTGTCATTGCACTCCAAGGAAGTTCATCTAAATTTTGGTGCTTGTTTTTCTTTTTAGGAAGCAGGCAAGGTGAACTTGGAATACTGGGTATGACATCAGAAAGTACATCACTTCCACTGGCAATGTCACTGCCTGGTAACTTTATAAAAACAAGGAAGGTAGGAGATAGGGAAAGCAAGATTTTTAAAAACACATTTTGAATATCACAACAAATTTCATTCATTGATTAAAAGTTACTTTTACATAAAACTAATGGTAAATATACCAATCACAGAACATAAATTCAGATGTACACCTAACTTATACACGGCAGCATAATCAATATTCTCTTTGCATATATATATATATATATTCACTTATTCAATAAAATATGTTTTCTGAAAGTTTAAAATCATAATCAAAACTTGTTAAAGTGCTAACTTAAGAGACAATCATCATTAAGGAGCCGGACGCAGTGATGTACATCTGTAATCCCAATGAGTTGGGAGGCTGAGGCAGGAGGATCTAAAGTTCAAAGTAAGCCTTAGCAACTTGGCAAGGCCTGAAGCAACTCAGTGAGATCCTGTCTCAAAATAAAAAGTTAAAAACGGCTGAGGATGTGGTTCAGTGGTTAAATGCCCCTGGGTTCAATCCCTGGTATCCCCCCAAATCATTAAAGATTTTTAATTTAGAGTGCCATTGTTACTAGGGCCCAAACAGCAATAAATAAGAAGTACTGGTCTGAATATTGGGAGATCTGAATGAGCTGTCACTCACTGGCTTTTTGCCAGACGTTTCTAGTCATATTGCCAACAAAAAGACAAATAAACCATGGTTCTTGTCCTTAAGTCCATGTTAACAACCTCAAGAAAATTTAAAAAATTCAAAATATGAATTGCCCTAAAGCAAGAAATTTTAAAGACCAGAAGTACTAAAGAAAATAGAAAAATAGAAAACAAAGTGTAGACAAAAGAGAAATAAAAGCAAGCCTAACACACAGCAAATCAAACCAGCTTAAGGAGAGACAAACAGCAAAAATACATGCCATAATATTATACTGCCTGTTAAAAAAGAGAGGGGATTTAATCTTCATAGCTTTATTAATGTACACTTAAAACCAAAACCGTACATATCAAATGTATACAATTCAATGCATTTGAAAACATACACATACCCAAGAAACCATCACCACAATCAAAGTGATAAGCATATCCCTCACCTCTAAAAGTGAGAATGGATTTAAATAAATGTATTTAACATATATGTCAAAAAGAGAAATCAGGGGCTGGGGTTGTGGCTCAATGGTAGAGTGCTTGCCTAGCAAGTGCAAGGCCCTGGGTTTGATCCTCAGCACCACATATAATAAATAAGATATTGTGTCCAACTATAACTAAAACATAAATATTTTTTTAAAAAGAGAAATCATTTTCTGCTGAAGTAGCATGTAACAATTTTCAAAGATATTGTTTTCATGTTTACAAGGTACAAAACAGCACATTTTTGTTGTTGTATAGTGTTTGCAACTAAACCTGAACTGAGTGATTTCTAGGTTTTTGAAGTTACCAAGAGAAGAGCTTCTTCAGTTACAAAAACTATCACAATCATGTATTTGAACTCCTATTATACGCACAATATAACAAGCACAGGAGATTCAAATGAGTGTAAGTTTTGGTCCTTACACAAAAACATTATACTCCAGTTGGGAAGATAATAACACCCAAATATAACAGAGCACAGGATGAATGCTAGGCCTGAGATGATAGGTCATTCATAGAAATACTTAGCAGTGAGTTGAAACTCCAGGATTAAAGTTATGGAGACCTGTGAGGGTTTTAAAGATGGGAATTGGGAAGTCAATTATATAGAAGAGATTGGGTAAGGCCACAAAAATGGGATCAATGACTATAATTGTGATATTTAGAATGAAACTGTTAGGGACCATTTTTTCTACATCTCCATAAGCAACTAAATCCTACAAACCATATTTTCACTATGATAGTCATTGATGAATCCAATACTAGTGTATAAGTAACTTCCAACAATTTGTAGGACTTGTAAAAATCTCATTAACACTGCTTGAATCGTTCACCCTTATCCCTAATGTTATCAAGCCAGTGCTATAAAAGGATGATTGCTGAATACACACACGAAGGTCATCTCTTTTCCAAGCTTTATTGGCAAAAATGAAAAAGCTCTGCTATTTTTTCATTGATTTCAAAACTTCAAATCACAACGTTACATTAGAGATCTCCCTAGAGTCTCCAAACACAATGAGACCCTCCTTATCAAATGAAAGGTCTCCTGTATTTCAAGTTCCTTCGATAAAGAAGGCAGAAAAAAATAAACACTCAAAATAGCTATATTGGGCTGGGGTTGTAGCTCAGTGGTAGGGCGCTTGCCTAGCATGTATGAGGCACTGGATTTGATCCTCAGCACCACATAAAAATAAATAAATAAAATAAAGGTACTCTGTCCATCTACAACTAAAAAAATATCTTAAAATACCTATACTTTCAAAATCAAGAAATTTTCTTTAATCTAAGTTTTCAGAGAATATCTCCTAGGCGCCAGACTATATGAAATGTGGTTAATGCCATTGATTTCAAAGGATTATTGACAGAACTTTAAATTAGATAACATGCCTGACACATAGATGATACTCAAAAAAGAGATGTATTTTTAAAAACTTCTTCCATCTCTGGCCATGATTTAAGGTAGCATAAATATTCAGGGAATACTATATGTTGCTAAAGTGACTAGGTTGAGTTTCACAAGGAGGTATTTCAGAATGACAGAAGGGGAAAAGGAAATGGCATTTCAGGTAAAGAGAATAACTTAATGAAATCACAGATGAAAATATAAAAAGGCAAGTTGAAAAACAATACAATTAAAACAAAATCAATGTTAGGGATTTGAAAGCTCAAAAGAAGAACCAGAAGATGTCCAGTGACATATAGAAGTTGGCCTATAGCATCATGTGATGAAAGCAGTCACCAGGGAAAATTAGTTAAAAAGTACTATGGGGACAAAATAGTGAGAAAAGTTTGGAATTAGGATGCTCTTGTTATGATTGAGGCCTGGACTAAAGCAAAAATAGAAAGAAAAAAGGGAATAAATAGGAAATTTTTTTTAATGAAAAACAATTTACAAAGCTGTTTGATAACTGATGAAAGAATAAGGAGTCAGATGTTGAGACTAGAAGAAAACTGGTAATATTTCAAGGTCATATGAACACCCATGGTGATATTCTCAAAGACTTGAATAGTTACAGGAAGAGAACTGAAGCAATCTTACAGATCTTGTAATCCAACACCCTCTTAAAAATAAGGAAAAATGACATCCAGAGAGAGGCATACAACTAGTGGCAGAATTCGAAATTGACACAAGTCCAGTGCTTTCAACTGTGCCAGACAGCCTTGCCTTGGATGCAGTTTGGAATGAGAGAACACAATTTGGTATATTGAGAGTCTGTGGTGATAATGGGAAAAACACAAATGTCCTTTGAACAGACAATAGCCATTTTTCACTATGCTATAAAGACATATCACAAAGCAGAATTTATTTTTTCCTATGGAAACACTATACTTGGAAGTGGCATCACTGACCAAGGATTCAGCATTAGATAACAGGTTAATATTAAATAATAAGGTCATCCAAGTGGAAATGTCATGTGCTCAATTGGACATACGGGATTAGAGAAGCAGTTGTACAGCAGAATTAATTGCATGGGCTCCTGTATATTTATTAGACCAGCAGTGTTCCATTTCATAACTGATAATATATTTCAGAATAAAAATGTTTAATGAGTCCTATCCTATATTTTTCAGGGATAATATTTGGTATATTTATATTATAATCAGTAATTGTGACATATAAGGAGAATTAAATCAAAGCTCTGCCATATTTTCTGCAGGATGCAGCAGAATTTTATGAGTAAGCTCATTTCTGTAACAGCTGATGTGTAATTTCAGATTGCACCTCTAGGTTTCAATTGTGACAGCTGAATTACTCTGTAAATTTTCTAAGCTCTCCTGCCCAACAATAGAAATAATTTCTCAAGCTCTAAGACTAGTCAAATATATCTTCAATAATGAAAGGACTGCAAGCAATGCAAATGATCAGTAAGCAAAATGCACTGATGCTACCTCAAATGCTAAGATCTGCTTTATTCTAAGGTTCAAATCTTGCTTTATCAAGAAGTTAGCATTTCTCTTCCTAGAGAATCTATGAATCATTTTTTATTTATTTTTATTTTAGTAGCAACTGAAATATCTAATGTTAAAAGAAAGATTTAAACACATATGCTTTTTAATCTCAACAGAGGTAATATGAATTTTTAAACTATAGTAAACGATTTTTACTTTATATTATTCCTAACATATAATTTGTAATTATCCTCTTGGACAATTTACTGCTCATCATTATGAGGCCCCACAAAAATAAGACAGCATTTCAAACCTTTCAGCATATTTAAATAGTAAATATCCATGGTAACAGAGTACCCATACTCCAATTTCAGAAGTGGGAAAACACATTACTAAAGCAGACCTGATTTTTGTTCCAACATTTTAGCCACTAATGTACATTAACTGTGAGTAGTTGTGGATGGATTTCCACTCTAA
This sequence comes from Urocitellus parryii, assembly GCF_045843805.1. Taxonomy (NCBI): domain Eukaryota; kingdom Metazoa; phylum Chordata; class Mammalia; order Rodentia; family Sciuridae; genus Urocitellus; species Urocitellus parryii. The sequence goes on from NC_135547.1 coordinate 44,445,272, forward strand.
TCACTCATGAAATGAGTGAAGAAGCCAGCAATTAAAAATTTTAAAAGCCTGCCACATTGTGACATTATAGATGATAAGAATTCTAAATAAATCATATGAACTAAGCAGAAAATATATTTCCCATAATCATCAGGGCTCTATCTGATTATACTTTATTAAGAATCCTTGAAGTATGATTTTAAATACAATTTACACACTTAAAAATGAGATTCTAAAGTATAAAAAAGACACACAAAAATTATCACTGTGGTGTTATCTGTAACAAAAAATTGAAACAGAAGTAAACAAAACATTTTCACAAGTTCTGGCATGTCTAACAGCAGGAATATCATGTAGTCATTACAAAATGTATTATGAAGAACATGGAAAAATTCATACGTTAAATAAGAAAATATTACAAAATTTTATCAAGAAGAAAGAACATTTCCTAACTCCTTCTATGAGGCCAGTGTTACCTGATACCAAAGAAAAACAAAGATAAAAGAAAACCAGAGACTAATATCCCTTATGAGTACAGATGCAAAATTCCTTAAAAAATACTATACAACTGTGTCCAGGGGCTGGAGTTAAGGCTCAGTAGTAGAGAGCCTGCCTAGCACATATGAGGCACTGGGTTCGATCCTCAGCACCACATAAAAATAAATAAATAAAATAAAGGTATATGTCTATCAACAACTAAAAAAAAAAAAAAAAAAACAAAAAAACTATATGCAGAAGCACATTAAAAGGACTATACACCGGGTTGGGGATGTGGCTCAAGTGGTAGTGCGCTCGCCTGGCATGTGCAGGACGCTGGGTTCGGTTCTCAGCACCACATAAAAATTTAAAAAAGATGTTGTGTCCACCGAAACTAAAAAATAAATATTAAAAAATTATCTCTCTCTCTTTAAAAAAAAAAAAAGGACTATGCACCATAACCAATTAGGATTTATTCCAGAAAAGTAAGGGTAGTTAAACATGAAAATCAACCAATGTAACACTACCAATTCTATTAATAGAATTCCAATCAATTCTATTAATAGAATGAAGAAGGAACACATCATCTAAAATGATGTAGAAATAACATTTGATGAAATTCTATACTCTTTCATGAAAAAAATTGTACCAATTGGAACAAAAGATGAATTCCTCAGTATGATATAGGGTGCTTATGGCAAAAAATAAATAAATAAATTTCTCCCCTGAGATGAGAAAAAAACACAAGATCCTCCCATTCTCATCAATTCTATTCAACACTGTATGATCCAGCCAGGGCAATTAAACAAGAAATAAAAGATATCCAGATTGGGAAAAAAGGAAGGAAAAACTATCTCTATTCACAGATGACATGATGTTAAATGTAGAAAAACCTGGAGAATCTATACAGGGAAAAAACTATTAATGCTAACAAACAAGTTCAGCAAAGTTGCAGGATACAAAATCAGTATACAGAAATTAATTAGACATCTTTAAACATATATACACTTGCAATGAACAATCTGAAAATGAAATTAAGAAAATGGTACCATTTATAATAATGGCACAAAGAATAAAGTATTTAGGAATACATTCAACCAAGGAAGTATAAGAGTTAGGCACTGAAAACTCTAAAACATCACTGAAAGAAATTAAAGGAGATGTAAATAAAGACATTCCATCTCATTTCTTGGATTGGAATATTTAATACTGTTAAGATGTCAATACTCCCCAAACTGACGTATGGATTCAATGCAATCTCTCTCAAAATTCCAACTGCCATTTGTAGAAATGGATAACCTGGTCCTAAAATTCATATAGAATTGGGAGGGACCTCCAAAAGCAAACCAATCTTTATAAAGAAAAATAAAGTGAGAAAACTCCCACTTTCCATTTTGAAAGCTTACTACAAAACTGTAATTTAAACAATGCTGTACTGGCGTAAGGACAGACACACATATTAATGGAAAATAATTGAGAGTCCAAAGATAACCCTATTTTGGATAGGGTGCCAAGACTGTTTAATGAGGAAAAAATAGTCTTTTCAACAAATGGTGCTGGAACAACTGGAAATCCACATGCAAAGGAATGAATTTGGACCTTTATTTCATACTGGAAAGAAAAAGTAATTCAAGATGGATCAAAGACCTAACTTAGTATAAGAACTAAAACTCTAAAACTCAGAGGAAAACAGGTGAAAATCTTAATGATACTGGATTAGTCTACAAATAAATTAGACTTCAAAATTCAAAATGTTTACATAAGATACTATGAAGTGAATAGAAACTATCAAGTGAAAAGACAATCCACAAAACAGGAAAAAATTTTGTAAATTATATACCTGATAAAAGTTTAGTAGCAAAAGAACTCTTAGAACTAAAAGATAGCACAATTTAAAAAACAAGTAAAGGACTTAAATAGAACAACATCAAAGATGATGTACAAACAGTCAATAAGCACAGAAGAAGTTGTTCAACACAATTAGTCACTAGAAAAATATAAACAAAACTCACAAGAACATAACCACTTCACACCCAATAAGACACTATAATCAAAAGAAAGAATACCAAGTGTAGGCAAGAATGTGGAGAAAGTGAAACTTTCATACACTGCTGGTGGAAATGTAAAATGAGGCAGCTACTCTGGAAAACATTGTTGGCAATTCCTCAAAATGTTATCATATCAAGTCTTAATAATGGTGACCACAGTGGAGTGAGACTTTGAGACTTTTAACTTCATGTCATTCTGCATTATTTGATTTTAAGAATTTTCTGAAATAAAATATCTGATTCCTGTTTTGGAATATCACTTCAAGTATTCAGTTTTCAAATATAGTAAGCATTCAAGCTTATTTGTGGAATAAAACATTTGCTGTACGAAAGAAGAGCTCTTGGAATGTTATTGCCTTTTATAATCAGTAAAAAGGATGTAGGGAAAACATCATCTATATTTTCTGATAGACTGTACTCATTATGAGGCAGCATTTTCAAACAATTTGCCACAAAACCATTTTGTATGGTATACATGCCATGAGAAAAGTGTCAGGTGAAAAAAATGTCTACAAAGAGAATACAAAATGAGAAATTATATTCCATTTCTGATAACAAAACCAAAAATTATGTATTTATGGTAATAATGGTTTATGGCATTAGATACATAAGGTGACACTGATGTGTGTCCTATGAGGACAAAAGGCTATCTATTACAAAGCAGGGAAAATAAATGTGCCTGGATTCATGCACAGAAAAGTACTGATTATTTTGTAAACAAAAACCTACAAAAGGGGCTGGGGCTATAGCTTAGTGACAGAGTGCTTGCCTAGCATGTGTGAGGCACTGGGTTTGATCCTCAGCACCACGTAAAAACAAACAAATAAAATAAAGGCATTCTGTCCATCTATAACTACAAAATTAAAAAAAAAACCTACAAAAGGATTATCTATAGCATCATAAGGCTAAAGGATATATTTGCAAAAATAAAAAATACATATTTCATTGAATTCTCAACCTTAAAATGTGTTGTCAAAGAATTCCCAGATCTGGAGATTGTAGAAAAACTTACTTTGAGGTAGAAATAAAAAAAAGAAAAAGAAAAATTGCATTTGTATTTATATAGTAATAATGTCAATTAAAGAAAAAACAAAGCTGGGCATGGTGGCACACACCTGTAATTCCAGTGGTTCAGAAGGCTGAGATAGGGGGATTGCAAGCACAAAGCCAGCAACTTAAGAAAGACCCTGTCTCAAAATGAAATATTAAAAACCAAAAGTGCTGGGGATGTGGCTCAGTGGCTAAGTGCCCCTGGGTTCAATCCCCAGTAAGGGGGCAGGGAGATGACCAAATACCTACCTGCCATTCAAATTCACTATCTGACCAATCCCAGTAAGTACTAATAGAAGAAGACACATCACTGCAGACACTCCCCTCAGGGAACAAATCAAAAGAAGTGAAGTCTTGATCATCTAACAGGGAATAGCAATCATCTTGATCTCCAACAGAAACTGATGAAAACAGCTCCTCACTGCATTCTGAGCTGGCAACACTTGTTCCACACGAAGTTAGGTTCCACCTTTAAAAACATAACATAAAAGAAATCATGACAGCGACTACAGTCCACACACTTTGAAGTTATTAATAGGAAACATTTATGAGGAATGTATTTTTAGGTAATATATAAGTGTGATTATTTTTAAAAAGCATTTACATTTTAAGAAAATATACTAAAATATTTATGAGTAAAATATGTCTGGGATTTGCCTCAAAATAATAAGAAAGGAGTTGGGGAATAGGTTAGAAATATAGATAAAGCATGATGCCATATGTGAAAAATTGAAGCTGGGTGATGTGTACAAAAGGTTCAGTATACTATTTTCTTTTATAGCTGTCTGAAAAACTTTATTTTAAAACAAAAATATATTTAAATTAGGAATGAAGTAGAACCTTCTTCCAAAACAAAATATATAACACAGTGGGTATGACTAAGCCTTGGAGTCAGAATGAGTACAAATTCTTGCTCTGTCATCATCTGCTAGCTCTTTGATCTTAAGTAAATCACAACCTTTCCAAGCCTACGTCCTCATCTTTAAAATGGAGTTATTGTGAGCAGTATATAAGAATGCATACAGAGAATTTAGCACACATAAAAAGTGCTCAATACATGACAGCTATTATTACTAAATTAAAGGACAAGGACAGCCAGTTCGTGGCAGAGAAAATCACCAACAACGTACACAGGAAGAAGTTTAAGAAGTGGTTGTTATATTTAAATAACTTTTATATATTAATGTTACACAGGATCACTGTAGAGATGCTGGAATAAAAAAAGAGTAAATATGTTTAAAAGGTCCTATAGTTCCACTATCCAGCAACAGCTAGCCTATAAAATTTTGTAACTGTTTTCTAGATGCATATATATATTTTTTACAGAATTGGCAATTAGCCTACGTATACATATATGTGTATACACTGAATATTATATACTGAACATTTTTCTAAGCACAAGTTGAATATCTTGTTTACACTGAATATTGTTTATACTGAATATTATATACCGAACATTTTTCTAAGCACAAGTTGAATATCTTGTTTACACTGAATATTATATACTGAACATTTTTCTAAGCACAAGTTGAATATCCCTTACCTAAAACATTTAAAACAAAATGGGGACCAGAATTGTTTCCATCATTTTTAAAATTTTGAATTATTTGCATATACATAATGATATGTATTGGGGATGAGACCTGAGTATAAAAATGAAATACATTTGTTTCATATACACTGTAAACACATATCCTGAAAGTAATTTTATACAATATTTTTAATGCACCTATTTTTTTTTGTCTTGAGGTACTAGGCACTGAGCTATATCCACACCCTCTTTTACTTTTTATTTTGAGACAGGGTTTCACTAAATTGCTAAGGCTGGCCTCAAACTTGCAATCTTCCTGCCTCAGGCACTGGAGTAGGTGAGATTAGAGGCATGTGTCATCACATGCAGGTAGTGCACCTGTATTTTGACTGCATTCCATCACGTGAGGTCACAGTGGAACTTTCCACTTGCTATGTCGAGTTGCCATTCAGGAAGTTTCAGATTTTGAATTTTTACATTAGGTATACTCAACCTGCATATTATTTGAAACTATTTTAATATCAATATAATATTATATTGATTGAATGAATCATAACTTATTTACCTTATTTCCCCAATAACAGATATGTAGACTGCTCTCTGTTTTTATATATTACACATAATACAGAGATAAGCTTTTTGTTTATAATTATTTATCCAAACATCAATACTCCCAGGATAGACTGCTTGAAAGGTAAGTACTGAGTCAAAGAATATAAACACTCCTAAGGGCCACAGTACATTTAGTCAAATACCTTTTTGAAAGGCTGCATCAATTCATATTCCCCAAGGCAACATATAAATATGTTAATTTGGGGCTGGGGATATAGGACAGTGGTAAAGTACTTGTCTAGCAAGTGGAAGGCCCTGGGTTCAAGCCACAGTACCACAAAAAAAAAAAAAATCAAAACTGAAATAAGGTTCATCTCACCATAACCATAACAGCAAAGAAATCTTCATTTAAGAAAACTTTTACCTATCTCCTGGGACAGAAATATTTTATTCACATTTTTATTTGATTATCAGGATGATCAAAACTTTAAATATGTATTAGCTATTTTTCTAATGGTGTTTTTCTATGTGTTAAATGTTTTCATCTATTGATTTCATGAATTCTTCATGCATTAAGAATATTAAGATTTTTTTCATGTACTATTTGTTAAAGGGATTTTGGGGTTTGCCTGTTTTGTTGTTGTTTTATGGTCTTAAAAATCTATGAAATTTACTGGGCATGATGATGCATGCCTATAATCCAAGGCTCGAGAAGCTGAGGGAGGAGGATTGCGGGTTCAAAGCCAGCCTCAGCAACTTAGCAAGATCCTACGCAAGCGATACCCTGTCTCTAAATAAAAAATATATAGGGGGCTGGGGTTGTGGCTCAGTGGTAGCATGCTTGCCTGGCATGTGTGAGGCACTGGGTTTAATCCTCAGCACCACATAAAAGTAAATAAATAAAGGTACTGTATCCATCTACAACTAAAAAACAAAGTTTTATATATATATATATATATATATATATATATATATATATATAGAGAGAGAGAGAGAGAGAGAGAGAGAGAGAGAGAGAGAGAGATAGCGCTCGCGCGGGAAGTGGCTCAGTGGTTAAGTGCCCCTGGGCTCATTCCTGTTACCACTCCCCCCCCCAAAAAAAAAAACGGTATAAAATTTGTTTTCTTTTGTAAATTTCCACTAGTTTCATACCATTAATGAGATAATGAGATCTTTTTCATTGCTTTGCTAGTAGAATAGGGAATTAATTCTGAAGATAATGATTTAGTATTTCCAATACTAATAAGCTACTGAACTAATGGCTTCCTGAAGAAAAGCCTATTATTTATCTATTATTAGGTTGTTCCTCATCCTTCATTAAATCCAGATTTTTTGAATTATAAAATTTTTTAACTTCCTTCTCTGCTTTTTTTGAAGTGGAAATTGAATTCAGGTGCACTTTACCACTGAGCTACATCCCCAACCTTTTATTTTTAATTTTGAGACAGAGTCTTGGTAAATTGCTGAGGCTGACCTCGAATTTGAGATCCTACTGCCTCAGCCTCTGGAATCTCTGGGATTACAGGAGATGACACCACCCACAGCCTTTCCTTATTTTTCATAGCTAACATTAAATTCAGAAGTTCATGATTTAACAAATTTGGAAAACTCAAAAAATGTATGGTATCTATTTCTGCTGAGCTGACAGTAGAGTTGAAATGTGCAGGAGCCTGTATAGACACACTCAACTATTACAGTTCAATAAATAAAAAGCACATGTTGATAATTTGTTACAAATCTATCATTCATCTAAGAATTATAGAATACTATGTAGTATTACTTAGTTTCATTGTATCCTTGCTGTGTGGGCAGTATCCTCATTTAAAAAAATTAACAAACTAGTAGATCTAACCAAATTGCTCAGAGCTTGCAATAAAAGCTCTAAACCTCAATCATAAGTGCTCTCCTAGACACAGTAAGCCAGTTACACTGAGCAAACTATTTTCTCTTCAAACTGCTTGTCTTCAAATTGCACATGACTTTCCCCCCTTTATTCATTCACCCATTCAACAAACATTTAGTCAGTATCTTCTGTGTGCCAAATACAATGTTCACTGTTAGGAAAAGCTGTTAGATAATTGTTTTTTAATTAGAATTTCTTTTCAGCTTGTAAAAATTCTGCTGAAACGTATTTCCCTCAATGAGTAATAACATACCTTTTTAAAAAGCTATGTCACATTTGATAATCTAACCATTAGTTTACTGGAAAGTTAGGGATTTGCATGGTTTTGTGCCCTTACCATAAGGCAAAATTAGTATGTTTCTCAGATTTATGACTATGTAACAAGGTTCTAGATATTCTCAGAAGCCTCTGTCTTTTTTATTATCAGTAGCAAGTAAACTGGGCTTTTTACTTTACAAATCATTTACAAAATAGAAAAAAAAGTATTTTTATTACTAATGATTTTTTAAAAATTCTTTATCTTCTAATTTATAATATTGTTTTATTATTATTTTAAAGCAGTGTGGATAAAAACATAGCAAGAAATACTTTTATCCATTTCTGATATGAGTATAAATTGATATAATCCTTTTGAAAATCAATTAGTAGTATATGCATACCAAAAGCATTAAAAAGGTTCATTCTTAGCAGGGTTCGGTGTCACACTCTTATAATCCAACCCACTTGGGAGACTGAGGCACAATGATTACAAGTTCAAGACCAGCCCCAGCAACTTAATGAGACCTTGTCTCAAAATAAAAAATAAAAAGGGCTGGGATGCAGCTCAATGGTAGAGTCCCATGCGCCCAATCCCAAGTGACACCCTCCCCCCCACCAACGAAGGTCCGTACCTTTGGACTCCATTAATTTATATTCTAGGAAATCTATTCCTTTCCCCAAATAGAAATTTAGAAAAAATAAATTTCAAATATGTCAAAAATATCATTTATATTGGGCTGGGGATGTGGCTCAAGTGGTAGCGTGCTCGCCTGGCATGCGTGCGGCCCGGGTTCGATCCTCAGCACCACATACCAACAAAAATGTTGTGTCCACCGAGAACTAAAAAAAATAAATATTAAAAATTCTCTTTCTCTCTCTTTAAAAAAAATATCATTTATAATAGCAAAAATGGGAAAATAAATGACCTTAAAACCTGGGGAATAACTGTCATATCTCAATAACAGTATTTTTGTAATCATTTAAAAAATCACATTTTCAGATGATTTGTTGAAAAGGAAAACATTCATCTATATTAGTGCAAATAAACAAATCACAAATAGTATATGTGGCCTGATAGTGATTTTTAAAAATTACATAGGTTAAGCATCACTAATCTGAAAATCCAAAATTTGAACCTTTCCAAAATCCATTCAACTTTTTGAATGTTGACTTGACACAACAAGTGGAAAAAAATTCCACTCTGACCTTGTGATGGGCTGCAGTCAAAATACAGGCACACTAAAAATAGTGTATAACATTACCTTCAGGCTATGTGTATAAGACACATGTGAAACAAATGAATTTTGTGTTTACTCTTGGGTCTCACCCCCAAAATATCTCATTATGCACATGCAACTATTCAAAAAAAAATGAAATCTGAAACACTTCTGGTCCCAAGCATTTTAGATAAGAGATACTTAAACCTCTATCTGTACAGAGAAGGGACATTAAAAGTAACATTGAAGTGTTGACAAATTGTTAACTCTGGGAAAAGGGATCATGAGTGGTCTTCATAGTTTTAATATGCCTTCAATTTTCTATTATGAGCTTTTATAATAAAAATTTAACTGTGATTCACTTTGACTGTTCTGACAGCTTTCAATGAATGTTCATCGTAGGCGTAGCACTGAATCATTCAAATTTACAAGCTCTTCCATCTTATTCACTAAGGGAAAGCTGCCTAATACTAAGGTTCTAGATATAACTATAACATTACTCTCAAAGGAGACTTTCTCCAAAAAGTGTACAAGAAAACATGTTGACAAGAACTCCAATGAAATGGTGTTTAACTCAATAACTAGGCTTCCTGCCCCAATTTTTTTTTAATTTAAATTTTTTTAGTTGTAGTTGGACACAATACCTTTATTTTATTTATTTTATGTGGTGCTGAGGATCAAGCTCAGTGCCTTGTACATGCTAGGCAAGTGCTCTTCTGCTGAGCCATAAGCCCAGCCCCCCAATTTTAATTAAAAAAAAAGACAAGAACACTTCTTTGCAAAGTTTTTCAGCAAGAATATACAGATAACAATTTTCAGCTGTATTTTGATAAGTAGCTATTTAAATGTGGAATAAAGGAAAGGATGTCCACCATGTACTCATTCCTCTGTAGTTCTTTCCTCTTTCAGGTGGATCTCTCAGGATGAGAATCCAGCCAACAGGCACTGTCAAAGTCAAAACTGTCAAGCTGATCAAGGTCACTCCAAATCCATGCTATACATTCTTTCTTAGAGGACAGTCCCTCATCATCATAAGTATTCATCTTTGAATCCCTGACAGAATAGTCACCCCACTCTGCTTCTCCTTTGGATTCTAACAGGTCATCAGGGTTCCAATAGGGAGTAGATGGCACAACCCACTTCTCTATTTCCCATAAGTTTCCTACTGTCCTCCCAGCTACCTTAATTGTCTTGAGATCATTACCCATCTTCCTTACTCCTTCTACTGTCTTAGAAGTTAAAAAAAAATCCTGTGCCATTTCTTTTTTTTTAAGTATTTGTTTTTAGATATTGATGGAACTTTATTTTACTCATTTATATGTGGTGCTGAGAATCGAACCCAGTGCCTCACACATTCCAGGCAAGTGCTCTACCACTGAGCCACAACTCCAACCCCTCCTGTGCCATTTTTAAGGTCAATCCTTCATTTGGGCTTCTGAGTTTACCGTATCTATCTCCACTCATCTCAACCTCTCTTCTGTTTTCAACTTCTCCCTTTCTACGGCCTGCTCCAAGGAAGCTAAAATATCTATTATTGGAAAAGAAAAACTAAATAAAAAAATTTATCATCCATTCCCTGCTAGATTTATTGAAAAACTCCCACTCTTTCAGCCATTAGAACCTGTGCTTTTACTACTATCACACTACTAGAAATTCTGTTGATTACTCTATTATGGTTTGGATATGAGGAATCCCCACCTGGCAAAGCTCCTGTATTAATGCAGGAAAATATTCAGAGGTGAAATGGCTGAATTGTGAGAGCTGTAACCTAATCAGTACATCCTAATTTGAGTGAGCTAGGTGGTAACTGTAGGCAGGTGGAGTATGGCTAGAGGTGGGTCACTGGGGGTTAACTTCCCTGTGATCCCTTCCTCTGCTTCCTGGCTATCATGAATGGAGCACCATGTCCTTCCATCATGAGGTTCTCTCTCACTTGGGCCCAGAGCAATGGAGTTGGCCCAAAACAGACTGAACCTCTGAAACCATGAGCCCAAATAAACTTTCCCTCTAAGTTATCCTTGTCAGAAATTTTGGTCAGTGACAAAAAGAGGACTAATACATACCTCCAAGTCTATTATTTCTAGCTTGGAAATTTCTCCAAAGCCTGAGCCCCATTCTCATTTTGTCTCAAGTCCCTAACCAAATTCCTCCAATTTGTTTCTCCCACCTGTAACCCACAGTTCTTCTGCACCTCCAATTCTACACCTAGATAGTAAAACTGTGTGTGGTATAAAAGATACACAATAGGGGCTAGGGATGTAGCTCAGTGGTAAAGCATTTCCTTAGCATGTGTGAGACCCTAGGTTCAATTCCCAGCACTGCCAAACAATAACAAAAAAGGAAACACAATAGTATTGGAATTTTTCTGCTTAATTGTGGTTGAAAATGGGGCTCTAAAATCTCATCACTGAGTAACTGATTTATTCAATAGTTCATTTCATACCCTGCAGGTAAGGTGTACAAAAAGTAAGGCACTGTCCTCCCACACACTTTTCACAATTGTTTAATGTCATAGTACTAATGCAGTCCTGAAGGATGAAGAGAATAACATACTTCGTAGTTAATATTAACTTCTGTCATCTCACAATTTAATCATAGGACCTATCAATATCATGAAAAATTTTCCAATCTGCTAAATGACATCTGATTTTGGAGTGGTTGCAGCAGACATAGCTAGTATACAAAAAAAAAAAAAAGTCCTGATGCTAATTCAAGAGAAAAACACCATTTACGTCAGAAAAACCCTGTCCCAAAAACCACAGAGAATGCTTTGAAAACATGCCCACACAAATTAATATTATATATATATAAAAACACTGACATTTCAAGTTTCTTTTTAAGTCTTAATTTTTTAGCTAATTTAAATTTATTCTATTTTTCCAAAATTCTAGAAAAACTCAATTAGTTCTTAAAATTCTAAAAGATGTGATTTCCCTCCTTTTTTTTTTTTTTTTTTTTTAAGGTAATGTCTCCTATGTTGCCCAGCCTGGTTTTCTGGTCTAAGTTCTGGTTAGGGGACAGACAGATGAGGATGGTGGAAACATGAGGTTAAGAGAATAATTCTATAAAATGGGCTCACTGTGGTGACCCCACATGCTTTCTTTGCCAAAAAGCAATTTTGCCTGCCTGGCCTAAGTGGACAGGATATGTCACATTCCTCAATAAACTACCTGTTATCTGTAAAGAAATGTAAGCAGGAAATATTGATAAAATATTGATAAAAAATATTGATAAAAAGAACCCAAGTTACTTTGAAGGGAAACTTTTGTGACCCTCTTCACAAATCAGATCCTAAAAGATAAGGATAGTTCCTCCTGACCATAAAACATGTAAAAATGATTAAGAGTCCAATTAAAACCACTCATCACAAGCCAGGGTATCATAGAGTTGTCATGCAACAGGCACTTGAAAGTCTGATGTCAACCTGCTGTCAGTCAAAAGTCAAGAGGTGGACCTGGGCGGGACTCTCTGGAAACTTATCTGGGATCCCCAATAAAACTGGAGTCCAGGAGAGGCACATTGTTCCTCTCCTTTCTGAGAGGACCCACTCCCTCCCTTGAGAGTTTCCCCTTTCCCTTTTCGTATCCCTTCAATAAACTCATTCCTGTTACTCTGAGTGGCATGTCTGAAATCTTTGTGACTAGATTAAGAATTAGGGTTTGAAGGGTGGGTCTTCATGCTGTCTCAGTTTTCTGGAAGGCCCCAGCTTCATAACATTCTGAGCTCAAGTGATTCTTTGCCTCAGCCTCCACAGTAGCTGGTACTACAAGAGTACATCACCATACCTTGATAGAAAATGAAAATTCTTCAAAAAAATGGTTATGTCCCTGTAATTTATTTTCTACTGAACCTAGATCAGTGACACACCAACCTATATCAAACATGATTCTAATGTGCACACATGTATTCAAACTTAGGGACCAGTATTAGTTCCATGACTCTCTTGGCTAATGAAGATTAGAAATAGAGCTCATTCAAGTAAATGAGTAGGCACAATAGTCATAATCACAAGGTCCTTATCAAGGGCATTAATTAAACAATCTCCCTATTTTCTTACCGATAATAAGGAAGAAGCCAATTAAAGGTAAACCAAATATCTACACACTGACAAGCTTTCTATTTTCAATAAAACTTGTTTTACAGTGACTAAACCCAAAGCAGAATTTTAGTACTCGACTATTCACATCTGATTTTTGGAATGTTGCTTGAATTGGCAAATGATGTGATATGAAGAAAAAAAGTGACGCATACAACTCCAAAATAAAAGAACTCCCTATATTAAACTTTGCCCACATAGATGATTTAGCTGTTTGCTTCTCCCTGAAAAGAAATGGCTGGAAGCATATGGTTCTCTCAAACACCATCTTGAAGAGGGGTAAGAAGGCAGAACATTCCAGAAGGAGAAAAGATTTAAAAAGCAAGGTAGCCTAGGGCAGAAACATCATCTGCTATAAATATTGCTAATTCTGTTTCTTCTACTTTCTCTTGAAAAGAATGCAGAGTATTAGATCCCATGCTACCATTCCAAGCCTTGTGAAAAATACAGTAGAAAAGGGAGAGTTAAAAAAAAAAAAAGCAGGCAGTGCTAGGTGTGGCACACCCATAATCCCAGCTACTCTGGAGGTTGAGGCAGGAGGAGTAAAAGTTCAAGGCCAGGCTAAGCATTTTAGGAAGACCCTGTCTGGGGCTAAAGATGGGACTCAGTGGTCCTGCACTCCTGGGTTCAATCCCCTGTACTGTAAAAAAAAAAAAAAAAAGGCAGTAAGAAAAAAAATAAAAAATAAAGCTTGACTTAGACAAACTTGGCCTTGACAGGAACCTCCTTTCACCCTCACTGCCCCATTCTGGAAAACAGCCCTGACCTTTTTACAGTCTTTTAAAGGGGAAAAAATACAAGGAAATAATGGGGAGGAGGAGGAACAGAACAAACTGTAAGAAACATATTATTCTCACTGCTTCACTCCCCATAACCTCCACCAGTTTTGGCAACAGTGACCCTCAAATTCTGCCCCCACTTCCTTGCCCTCATCATCAGAGCCAGCTAATTCTAAAATCATTTAGCTTTCCTGGGTATGTAACTTACTCCACTACTGCAAAACTTGAATACCAAATATATGCAAAGGCATTCTTTTATATTATTTTTCAAAACAAATAACCTTAATACTTGATTTTATCAATTTTACATTCATGTTAGTTACATCATGGTTAAACAGGCTTCTGTGAGTCAGTCTAAGAAACTACAATGACCATTGATAATCCTAGATCCATTGGTTCTGATCCAAGTTCCATCACTGGCTCCAAAGGAGTAGTCCAGGTCTGACTAGGCGTTTCCCTGATTAGGAAAGGTTTTGTGACCTTCAAATCAGTCTTTTTCTCTCTGAGCCTCAGTTTCTTCATTTTTGCAATAAAAACTTGGAATAGTTGTAAAAAATTTACTGCCATTTTGTATTATGCTGATGTTCTGAAAGAGTATTAAAGCATCTTTGTTTCCACAGACTATAACTTTCTTTTAGATAAGAATCATGTTTTATGGTAGAGACTCAGTAGATCTAGATTGATTTAAGTGGGTAGGAGGGAAAATATACAAAACACTAAATTGTGGATGGATTTGATCAAACTCACATAGTAAACTTGGATCAGAAATAAGAACTAGACTACTTACTTCCAGTATTTTCTACAGCTGAACCCTCTCAAGTCCCTTTTACACATTCTCCCAGTCCTTTGTATGCCTATCTCAAATATCCTCAGTTATTAAAAGTTGAGGCTTATATCTAAAACATCCTCAAATCCCCCACAACGTTTGATGTAACACTTAAGTACTTTCGTGGGAGAATTCTCCAGAACACTGCCTTCCAATAAAACCAGTTAGAAGATGCACCCTCTGAATAAAATTTGTATAAACAAGTTCATTTTAAGCCTTGCTCTAACCCCATACTGAGGAAGCAAACGAAGGATTATGTTACATGAAGGAATCTTCCAGATTTTAAGTTTTATACATTTTGGCAGGGCCTAAAGCGCTCAGGCAAAGAGTTCATAAAGGAAGGGGGGGTAGTTTTTACAGCGCTCCGCTAAAAAATGGGGGAGGTGGATGGGAAAATAACTATTAAGACAGGTTAAAAATTGGGAAAGAGAAGGTTCGAGCTTCAAAAGTGCCACCTTTCAAAGATCCATGGATTGATTTTTGAGCCACCCAAAATTCACTCTATAGCGTACCGGAAATGGAATGGGTTAAACTTTTGCAGATGGATGGAAACAGGGGAGCATCTAAAAATCAAGGGTGGGGGTTTGAGATTCGCAGGGTACAGATGGGGAGGTGGAAGGGAAAAAGCAGGGGGCAGGAAAACAAGATAACGCTGTTGTCAGAAGATGAATGGGGGAAAGAAACCTAGTAACGCCAGTGGGAAGGAAAATCAGAGGGCAGGGGTGAAAATAGGGAGGAGGAGGAGGAGGAGGAGGGAAAGAGCCCGGGAATGAGCGCTGGTCGAAGGAAGGTGGGGGAGGGGGCCATTGGAAGCTCAGCCTCAGGCAAAGGACCTGAAAAGCTGCTGGGGCGCGACCCCGCGTTCTCCAGCAATAGGCAGCGATATGGGAAGTCCACCGCTGCCCTCGGAGGCGGCTCATACCTGTTGGTATGGAAGCGGTGGAGCGGGTCGGTGCGATGGCAGGAGGACAGCTGGCAGCCAAAGTCGCTGATGTCCAGGCAGCCTGGCTCCTCGCTGGGGCAGGTGCCCACGCCACGAGGGGGTCCCAGGAGCGGGAAGGGCTCCTCCGGGGTTAGGAACTTCTCGTAGGAAGTGGTGGCCGACGCCTCGTCGGACATGGCTGGAGATTGTCCGGCTTGGACTCCTTCTCTGGCCCTGGGCTGTTCCCGCGCCCTCCCCTGCCCCCACTCTAACCTGTCCGCTGTCACCGCAGCTCCAGGGTGTGCCCACCGCAGCTCGCTGGCGGGCTGAGCACCGAGGTCCCCGCTGCTCAGGGAGTGCGGATCTGTGTGAAGAGGCTGCACGAGGGCAGAGAGGGTCGCCGGCCACCCAGTCGGCGCCCCAGTGGCCTCTGCAGCCGCAGCCTCCGCCGCTGCCGCTGCCGCTGCCACTGCCACTACCCCGCCCAGCCAGTCAGCGCAGCGCCACCGCCCCGCTTGGGCGGCCCCGCCCACTGCGCTCGCAGCTTGCGACTGCTGCAGTCGGCCAGACGCCGTCCAGTATAGGAAGAGCGGCGGGAAGCCGCTCCCCTTGCCCCCTGCTGGAGCGGAGGAGCAACTGAACCTCCGCGGGCCACAGCCCCGCGTGGCCCGCCCCGCCCGACGCGTGGAATCAGGGATTCAGGGCTTTGGAAGGACTGACTCAAACCAGCCTCCTCCTCCACTTTCCCACTCGCACCTAAGCAGCAACCGCAGCCCTGAGAAAAGGGACTTGGCCAAGGTCACACCGCGGGTGCGTGAGAAAGGATTCATATGTCCTTGTTCCCAGCGTACTCGATCATCCTGTCTCAATTCAACAAGTATTTATTAAGCTCCTGTAGCGTGTGTGCCCAGCACTGTGCAAAGAGCTGTAGAAGAAAAACGCCAAGTAGAAAAAAAAATAGTCCCTGCCTCACCCTTAATCACCTCGCTTCAAGAACCCTACGCTCCAGCTACCAAGCTACTCAGAACTGCTGGACACGTAGTGTTTCTTTTGTGCTCTGTGCTTTTGCTCGCATTATGCACTCTGCTTGGAATGCCCTGCCATTTCTTCCCTGCTGATCCTTAAAGCCCGGCTCAAAAGCTACCTCCTCGGTGAAGCCTTCCCAGACTCCCAAAGGAGACACACACTCCCGCTATTACTTCCCGCAGGCCCCCCTCCCGCATTGCAAGTATGTTATGGAACTGATTCAACTTAACTCAATTTACTAAATTTCACTGTTCTTTCCTGCTATCACTTCTCTTTGCTCGATTCTCTAGACAAGTGGTTCCAGATGTTGTATGCACAAAATATTTAGAGGAAAACCCAACATTGCCAATTTCTTATTTTGTCAAATGAAGACACTTTTAAAAACAACCCACTACTATTTATAAAAGGAAGCTTTCCTCCCCTCCTCCCCCACTCCTCTTCTCCTTTGGCACAAGAGACTGAATCCAGAGGTGCTTTAAGATTGAGCTACATCTCCAATCCTTTTTTTTTTTTTTGAGACAGAGTATCACTAAGTTTCTGAGGGTCTCACTATATTGCTGAAGCTAGCCTCAAACTTGTGGTTCTCCTGACTCAGTTCTCTAGTTGTTGGGATTAAGGTGTGCTCCCATCTAGCATTTATTTCCATATAAAATTATAAGGCATAATATTATAAGGAATGTAATATGATAATAAAAATAATTCTTTACATTAAATATATTTAGCTTTATGGAAAAATTTATTACATTGATCCTAGAGGGAAGTAAGGAACTAAAGTAGAAGGGAAAGATGAAGGAACACAAGAGCAAGATAAGAAAGAGGACAACATAAGGGAAAAACTGTCACACAAATAGGCACACTCTGTGCCTTGCCCTACCAATACAATATAATGAAAACAACTTCCCCAAACACTTCTAAAAATTTATATGTAGTCGTCCCTGGGTATCTGCAGAGTATTGGTCCAGGACCCCCAAAGACAGGAAAATCCATGGATGCTCAAGTCCCTTGTATAAAATGGCAGAATATTGCCAGGAACACCTGTAATCCCAGAGGCTTGGGAGGCTGAGGCAGGAGGATTGCGAGTTCAAAGCCAGCCTCAGCAAAAGTGAGCTCCTAAGCAACTCGGTGAGATCCCGTTTTTAAATAAAATACAAAATAGGGCTGGGGATGTGGCTCAGTGATGGAGTGTCCCTGAATGTAATTCCCACTACCAAAAATAAAATAAAATGGCAGAGGGGCTGGGGTTGTGGTTCAGTAGTAGAGCACTTTCCTGGAATGTGTGAGGCACTGGATTCAATTCTCAGCACCACATCTAAATAAATAAATTAAATAAAGGTCCATCAATGACTAAAAATAAAATAAAATAAAATGGCATAATATTTACATATAATTTGTGCACATCATCCCATATACTTTAAACAATCTCCAGATTACTTATCATAGTTGTTATACTGTATTGTTTGGGGAATAATGATGAGAAAAACCTGTGTATGTTTGTACAGATACATTTTTGTTTTCAAATATCTTCTACTCACAGTGGTTGAATCCCAGGGTGAAGAACCAGCAGATATACTGTCTTGCTTCAGTTATTTGGTTACCTAACTGTGGAGCATGACCATTTTCTTTCATTTAGATTGCAGGTATGTTGTATTGGGAATGTGAATTTCAAAATCAATCATTCATTAACACCTCAGGATGCCAACCAATTTAAAACTTGTGGAAGTGAGGATGGTGATGGTTTAACCTATGATTCCCAGGGTACCAATCCCCAGGGGTCTGGGGCTAGTGAGGCCAAATGGGTCATGGCTTATTCCCCAAAAACAAAGATATTCGATTGTCCAAATGGAACAAGAGTCAAGTGCTTCATGATAACATTAAGTACTCGGGTAAGATGTTTGTACTGGGGATTGAACCTGGGGGCTCTACTACTAAGCTTCATCCCCAGACTTTTTTATTTATTTATTTTTTAATTTTTGAGACAAGGTCTTGCCAAGTTGCTCTGACTGGCTGGAATTTGCAATTCTTCTGCCTCAGCCTCCTGAGTCGCTGGGATTATGAGAGTGCACCACCATGCCCAGCAAATTATGTGTATTTTTTATACATACTCTGAGAGGTGGGTGTATTTCAGGCTGGAATCTAATGATAGTCTGCACATTTTCTACAAGCATGTTTTACTTTTGCATTTAATTTTAAGCATATTCAGGAGTATCTGGATGAGCGCATGATAGTTGCTACCACATAATTAGGATGTATTTGAGTCTGTTTTCACAATCAAATTCACACAAGGTAATACTACTTTAATTGCCATGAGCTAGTGAGAAAATAAATGAAGCGAACCTTATACTTCATGGATTGCTACATGAATGAATGTTTGCAGTAGTGTGAAAAAAGGAAAGGGAAAGTGGAATCCTCACAAAATCTCCTTACAAGCATGCTGAAGCCCAAGATCAACACTGGCCAGTCACTAGTATGTTAACACGACCCCTCCCCCTCGTGAGTGTGTGTGTGTGTGTGTGTGTGTGTGTGTGTGTGTGTAATACTGGGGATTAACCCAGGGGTGCTTTACCACTGAACTACAACCCCAATCCCTTTTATTCTTTATTTTGGGACAAGTTCTCACTAAGTTGCTGAGGCTGGCCTCAAACTTATGATGCTCCTGCTTCAGCCTCCTGAGTAGCCAGGATTAAGATATGCACCACCATGCTCACATTTCTAAGGACAGTTTTGTTTCATAAAATATTGTATATCACAAAAAGGTGTATTAAGAATTGTAATGCAAATAATAATAATAATAACAATAATAATAATAATTAGAGCTCATGTAAAAAATAAATTAAAATTTTAAAAACAATATTATATTTTCTAAATAAGTTGTGTACACAATTTTTAAATTTACTTTGATATTAAATTTGTATAAGAGGCTAAGTGTAAAGCTACACAGTTTGGTTTTTAGTCCCTTCTGTGGTTATTCTTCAGCCTAAGGTGAGGGAGAGTCTATTACTATATGAAGGTGTGATCATCCTTGTTTGAGGTGTCAAAATGGTATGTCAAGTTCCCATCTATAGTTGTTTCAACTTCTAGGTTTAAAATAATTTAAGATTAGTTTAAGTCTAATTATTATTGTCAGGTTTTCCTTCTCTTTCTACTGTATGATCATTTGCTGGGTACTTGACAGTTTAATGGCTGTAATCAGAGAACACACATCTAGAATTGAAAACAGACAGAAACTAAACAAACAAACAAACAAAAACCACACTATGGTCAGAATTTGAAATCCATTTCTCAGCCATGAGCCAAAATTACCCCTATTAAACCAAGGGAATAGATCTCATCCTCAATCTCAGGTCTATAGAACCAGCTATGAGGTCATTCTCCAAATCACCCAAGGTAAGGTGAGGTCTTCAGGAATGGAAGTACTACATTCTTCTATAAAACATCACACGTTCTTTCTCCCTTAGGAAGCTAATCTCCTATTCCTCAAGTAGCTCTATTCTGAACCACACCCTGTTCAATTTCATGAGCTTCTGGGGCAGAAGGTTCTATGGTCTTAGTGGCTGTATTAGTTTTCTGAGGTTACAATAAATACTTACCACAACTTGGTCATTTAAGACAATTAAAATTTATTCTTGCACAGTTCTGGAGGCTGAAAGTCTGAAATATGGCCAGGCTGCCTGTTTTTCTGGAGGAGAAATAATTCCTTGTCTCTTTCAGCTTCTAAGGGCTGCCTTGGCATTCTTGAACTTGTGACCTCATCATTTTACTCTGTGCCTTCATCATCCCTTCATCTTCTTCCTTTCGTACCTGTCAAATCTCCTTCTGCCTCATTTCTATAAGGACATTTGCCATTGGATTTAAGGCTCTGCCAAATAATTAAGGATAAAGTCCTCTTTTCCAAAATATTTATCTAATATTTTTCTATCTACAATAATATTTGCAGATTCTAGGGACTGGACTGTAGAAATATCATTTGAGAGAGCCACCATTCAGCTCACTACAGAGACATTATCAAAATTTTTGCTAGTCTCTGAACCACAGAACATAGGATTTGTTTTACTTTCTAGGCCCCTTGTAAAGCATGGAATTAAGAGGACTGAGGAAAGAAAAGATAAATCAAGAATTCTTCTAAAGTAATTAGGATTTCAATTCTCAAATCCTTCTTTTTTTCTGTTTTGAGTTAAAATACCTACCAATTATTTTCCAAGAGGACAAGCCAATGGGCCAAAATATGTAATGTCAGAGAATTCCAATAATAAAGCCAATTCACAATGTCTTTGATAAAAAATCTGTAAGGATAATAATTGAGCTCATTTCCAATGAAGACAATAAATGTTACATTTCATTTACAAACATGAATGGACACAATTTGTGAATGAAAACACTTAAGATATATCATATTAACAGAGACACAATGTACACATTATGCCATGAATTACCAGACATACAGGGGAAACATATATTGAAAGAATATCATAAATACCAATAAAATAAATTCGCAAATCTGGAGCAGTTCTAAAAAGTTTGTAGTTTAATGAAACTTCGCAGGTGAATCTGATGTTCATTCTTAACTTGAAAATTACGGTCCTAAAATATGCTTAGATTCCGCCTGTCATGGGGGTACACACCTGTAATCCCAGGGACTCTGAAGGCTGAGGCAGGGGAATGGCAACTTTGAGGCCAACCTCAACAATTTAGAGAGATCCTGGCCTCAAAATAATGGGATGCAGCCCAGTGGTAAAGTTTCCCTGGGTTCAATCCCCAGCACCAAAAAGAAAAAAAAGGTGCTAGATTCAAATAAATAGGATGTTTGTGGCCAAGTAAACACTAATGGAAATGAGGACAGATAACATTCTGCTGCCTTTTCCTAATATCCTCAGGCAAAGCACCACCAGGACTCAGATAAATAGAAATATCATGGAGAACAAGGACAATGAGAAATCTCAATTTACCTCCCACACATCATACAATTTCTGAAATGTTTATATTAATAGAATTTTGCCCATACAAATTTGACCTGGGCAGAGCTGACCATCTCTTCTGACTTAACAACTTTTCCCGTGCAGTCATCAATGGCAACATCAAATAAACAATTGTTTCCAGCACCTCTCTTTTGATAAAGAAAAATAATAAATCTTTGATTTCCAAGGGCCTCTGAAAATCTCCAAGATAGTTTTAGTTGCAAAAGTTATCTTGAAATTTATTTTGTTTTATTTTACATTTAGGATTCAATTTTAGGTAGAAAAAGCTTGTGAGAAGATTTGAACAATTAAAAGAGGATAGTTGGTGATGAGAAACAATAGTTGGCTACTCATTTGAAAGTACATAAAACATTTAAAAAATAAATACAGGACACATTATTATCAAGAACCATAGCTCTTTTGTGAGAAAACTGTTTTCTTAAGTAATCAAGGACATAATAAAATCAACATACA
Source organism: Urocitellus parryii (assembly GCF_045843805.1). Lineage (NCBI taxonomy): Eukaryota > Metazoa > Chordata > Mammalia > Rodentia > Sciuridae > Urocitellus > Urocitellus parryii. The sequence continues at coordinate 44,467,362 of NC_135547.1, forward strand.
TTACAGAAAATTATAGTGTAAAACACAGTCTCATTTCTATCCAGAATACATGGAATAGCCCCTCACAATATAAGTGAAGGAAATAAAAAATAAACAACTATGTGTCTAATATTATGCTAAATTTTGGAGATATATAGTAAATGTGACATAAGCTAAACCTCCTAGGATGTTACAATCTAGTTAGGGAAATAAGGTGGGAAAATGTGTTAGCGAGTGTGAATTATCTATTATATACCTTTTCTCCCTGTCCTAAATAACAAAATTCTCATTTTGTGGCATTGGCTAGGTACCTAGAATGAAAAATAAGCCTTAATTTTCAGGCTTCTTTTCACATAAGGTGCACATTTTGACTAGATATAGACCAATGATATGTGGGTAGAACTTGTTAGGTGAGGCTTCTTAGAAGGTATCATATCAAATGTGTATGTAGATATGTGTGTGTGCTTGTGCATGCATGCTGAAGGAGGCTTGAGTGGTGGTGTTTAAGAGGCTGTTTAGCTGAAAGGACATTTCACATTCCTTCTTATCCATTCTTGCCTAGGGCTAGATCTACAGGAACCACATTGTTACATTGAGGAAAACTTGAAATGAGAAAGCAGAGTTTGAACTTGGAAAACATAACAGAAAAATGAAAGGCACAGCCACAACAATATTAAACCACCTTCCTTTGGATTTCTTTTATGTGCTAGAAACACATGGGTTTTGTCACAACAGTCAAATAGTTGCTGATACAAAATATAATTACAATGCAGTGAGATATAAGGTCCAAAAAAAGATGTATAAAGACATAGTGCACCTTTAAAGAAAAAATTAGTTCAGTTTGGGAGAAAGGATATTAGTGAGGGTTTTATGGGGAAAGACATTTGGTCTGGGCTTTTAGAATAGTAGCTGTTAAGTAGGCCAGGAAAGATGGGCATTTTAGATGAAACAATGTCACATTGAAATTCTATATCATTTCTGTGATGAAACTGGTGGACTCTGAGAGATTATGAACTTAGAAAATGTCTTTGACAGGAAATGGGCAATGTGATATTAATCATACACAATCACAGAAACCCTTAAGGGTTGATGGCAAACAGAATTTTGAGAAATACCAACCAATAAGACTGTTATAATAATATTTATATATTTGTCCTCATATAATTTTCGTCTTATTTTTGAAAAGGAAATAAGATATATTATTGCCCTCTACAATTCTATCCATTCTAGTGCTTAAGTACATTAAAAATTTCAATGAATTGATTAATTCATCACTCTTTAATTGCTCTTACCAAACCTTCTTTGTTACAAATAAGTTAGGAAAGGCCAGGCATGGTAGCACAAACCTATAATCCCAGTGACTCTGGGGGCCGAGGCAGAAGGATCAGAAGTTAAATGCCAGCCTCAGCAACTTAGCAAAAACCTCAGCAACTTGGTGAGACACTATCTCAAAATAAAAAATAAAAAGGGCTGAGGCTGGAGGCTGGGGTGGTGGCTCAGTGATAGAGCACTTGTCTAACATGTGTGAGGCAATGGGTTCAATTCTCAGCCCCACACATAAAAAAAAATAAAAACAAAGTTCTATCAATAACAAACATAATAAATTTTAATTTAAAAAAGGGGACTGGGGATGTAGTTCAATGATAGAGTAACCTTGGGTTCAATCCCTAGTACCAAAAACAAACAAACAAAAAAAATTGGAAAGTCATATCTCCTCTTCAGTACACATGTGTTAAGCAATTAAGTACAGCATTTTTTTTTCTTATGCCATAATGAAAATCTTGTATGAAATGGAAACACTGCACAATACTTATACACATGATATTTATTTTATTTAGAAAGGGCTAAATAAAACATTTATTAATTGGTAGGGATTTTTAATGATATTTTATTCTTTTTTTTAAGAGAGAGAGAGAGAGAGAGAGAGAGAGTTTTTTTAACATTTATTTTTCAGTTCTCAGCAGACACAACATCTTTGTTTGTATGTGGTGCTGAGGATGGAACCCGGGCCGCACGCATGCCAGGCAAGCAAGCGCGCTACCTCTTGAGCCACATCCCCAGCCTCGATATTTTATTCTTATGAAAATGTTTATTTCAGTTACCCAAATCAAAAATAATCAATACAAAGATTCTCCATAATCTGATTTTTGATCAATACATTTTGCTAGATAACAAGTTAAAAGGAATTAAAGTATAATATATAAATAAATATACATAAGTAAAACTAATAAGAAGGAACTAATTATAAGAGATCTTACCAAAAGGAATGTTTCCAAATATACCTAGAAATAGGTTTTACACTCGACCACTGAGCCACATCCCCAGCCCTATTTTGTATTTTGTTTAGAAACAGAGTCTCACTGAGTCACTTAGCACCTCACTTTTACTGAGGCTGGCTTTGAACTTGCAATCCTCCTGCCTCAGCCTCCCAAGCCCCTGGGATTACAGGTGTTTTCAGATATGGCAGGATCCTTATTTAGGTGAAATTTATTTGATAGGATACTCACAATGAAAATTATCGTTTTGGAAGACATGAATCAGAGTGAACATACTTTATACAAATATATGAAAAACTGTCCTCTGTATATGTAATGAGAATTATAATACATTCTGCTGTCGTGTCTTTAAAAAAATCAATAAAAAAGAAAATTATTGTCTTGGCTTTTTATTGTAAGCCAGAAAAATATATTTAATTAACTGAAATTAATGTGGGTGGCTATACTAGGGCCTATGTGATAGGATATATATGTTGGGTGAATAAATTGAATAAAATGACATATATTATGAAATTTTTATCCTTGCAAATGTATATTTTAAAAATCTGGCTGTTTTCAACCTGCACTTTTTTCAATCTGAACATTGCTCTTAACCACTATCTGTACACTTCTACAATATTTGGGCTGATGTTTATAATGATGATCTGCTATAGTCCCTGTATTATAGCACAATCTTTACATTACATTTTTATTATTTAAAAGCTGATAATATGGTCTGTTTTTTTAACACTTCTAGAATAACGAGCATTCTTATCAAGTAACCCACCTCAGGCACATTCTTTGACTATCTTCAATAATAGAGTTTACAGTTAATAAAAATAAAACATCCAACAGTTGATAAAAAATTTTGAGGTTCATATTATTACAGCTAGAATATGTATCACAAATAATCTTAATCTAACTAAATTTTTAACAAATGCTACATAGCTCTTTGTATTAATTGTAAGAATTGCTACAAAGAATCATGAATACATATAACTTCATTTCTCATTTGATAGAATGTGGTATGTTGGTATCAGCAAGACAGGAGATGTTAGGAATAGACTGAGACTCATTTATTTTTATGTATTTTAAAAAAAAATTGTACCAGGTATTGGACCCAGTGGTGGTTAACAACTGAGCCACATCCCCAGCTCTTTTTATTTATTTATTTTTTATTTTGAGACAGGGTCTCATTAAGTTTCTTAGGGTCTCACTAAATTGCTAAGGCTGACTTTGAACTTGCAATACTTCTGCCTCAGCCTCCCCAGCCACTCAGATTACAGGTATGTGCCACTGTACCCAACAGAACCGAACCTCATCTTAATTTGAGTTAGTACTTATTGTAACAGTGGTCCACTTCACCTTTTGAATACAGCCCTCACTGCACATGGCTTATTTTAAAATGTACATGTTTTTCTTTTCCTCTTCTCTTTCTCTCCCTTCCTAACGTAGGGGCAGGGAACAGGGTTACCTTTATATCCCATTCTAGGCCTAGTTATCTGTATTTGAGCACATACCCACCATAGGAACCAAGTAATTCAGACTGGTGGGGGGTGCTGGCAGAGTATCTAAGGAATGGCTATCTCCAAAATTAACAAGTGATTCATAATCCCTCTGACAGGAACACCTGTTAGGGAGTCTTTGAATAGCTTCTTTAAAAGCCCCCGTTCCCCAGGATGGACAGAATCACGGTTTCTATACAAGAGTCCCTTGTGCTTCTCCTTTCCTAGCAAAGCAATAAGTATTCTTTTTCCTTTTCCTCAAAACTGTGTCCTCCTTATTAAATTGGCATTGGGGACAAGGACAAAGCTTTTGGTAACATTATGTTCAACTTTGATTTGAGAAGCCCTGTCCAGTTGTACTTTAACTCACTCCTGACTTCCCCAGAGATGGGTACAGCCTGCTGCAGTTACACAAGGGGGGCCCACAAAGGATCCTCTTTACATAGTCCTCTAACAAACATGAGATAAGCGTGAGTCTTAGACAGGGTTCCCTAGAAGCAGAATCTGAAGGGGGCATGTTTTTAGGCAAGTGACTTATTGAGGGAGTGTTCCCAGGTGTAGGGGAGTGAGAAAAGCAGGATAGAGAAGGGGAGAAAAACTAAGCCAGTTGGAAATCAGCTTTAGTATGATCCCAAGGGGTGCTCTGGAATAGGATTTGCATCATAAAATTTATGAATCTTGAGGCATGGTGCCCTTGTACCCCAATCAACAGTCAATTATTGGTTGCAGGTTGCAGAATTGTACATGGAGTAGGGGATTATGTTGCAATCTTGCATGAAAAGCTCTTTTATGGAGTGCCATTTTCCTCAGAAGGAACCAGCTGAAATGCACAGTTAACACCTGTAGCTTCTGGAGAATGGGCCTATTTGCCTTGGAAAAGGAGCTTGAACTGGTCACCAGCAGAGCAGTGTATGTACACTATAAAAATTCTGTCATAGATATTAGGACTCTAGAGCAGCCTGTAAGAAATAAATAATTGAAACATATTGTAGAAATCACTGCAGACCTTGAGACTTAAACCACATATGACAATGATTCTAAAGAGATGTTATGAATACAAATAGAGATGCTAAGGACACATCTTTTGTAACATTGGGTTTATCAACATCCTGTCTCCTCACCTATCCCTTATGCTAAGCTGGTGATGGATTCTGTGATGAGGCAAAATGTGCAGTGGTGAAATAATTGGGTTGGTTAGGGTAAAAGAAGCTGTAAGGGCACAATTTCTTGTTTGTGTCCAAGACCCACTCACAGATCTCACTACTGGCCCAGAGACCTTCTTGTCTGCTTGTCATTTCTCTGCTAACATTTTTCTTTTGCACTAGGATTTTTATTTTCTTGGCTTCTGGAACTAGATTTCTCCCCAAGCTGACATTTTTCAATAGTCGGACAGTTAGAAATAATGGAGAAAATTAAGCAAAAAGTCTTCCCATGCTATCTCTGTCCTTTTCCTTTCTAAACTTAGCCACTTTTAAGTAGAAGGCAAGCTCAGACATGTGAGCTATTGTTGGATGCTGGGGAAAGAAAGACAAGATTATTCACCTGCAATTTAAAACCAGAGGCTTTCATAAGGTGCAGACAATAGGCTCTGAAATGCCTAGAGGCAGTGAAGAAGATCAGCAAGCTAGAAAAGTTGTACAAATATGCGAATGAGGCAGTGTGCTTCATTTATCTCAGCCAACTTGGAAATTTATGTTTTTCCTCCCCAGTTCCATGACCATCACCAGTCCTTCCCTGAAAAAGTATAAGAACCACCATGGACTGCCTTAGGATAAATTGGAAGTGAGAGTGGGTGGGTATAAAGCAAGAATAACAAGGTCCTGGGTACTACAGACTCTGGGAGAATGAGGGAATTCCTGTTTTGTTTTGATCTAAGAAAGAGGGGATTTTCCTGTTCTCTCATGGCTCAGGCAGTAATATCTGACTCTAGAGACTAATATGGAAATTACTACTATTTGGCTGGAGTCCAAAGAGTATATTAAAGAATCTCTTGGTACTCTCCTCAAATAACCAAAATCTTTTACAATATCCAAGCTTTACAGAATGGTGGGGTGAAGTGAGGATCTTATACTTTCATCCCCAGAGGCCTCAGTTAGAATAGGCAATATTGGGGCCTGTGTGGCACAATGAAAACAGTAAGTGAGCTGGTCATGACCACTGTGATTTGAGTCATCTCCTTTGCTGCCAGCCATCAAGGAAGAGATAGTTCCGAAAAGAACACAGTCTTCCTGACCTGAAAAGATTTTGAAGAAACTTGCAGGAGAAAAAAAAATCACTTGAAAAGTATTTCTATCCTTTTTCTCAGTGATATTTGTCTTGGTTTTGTATGTTACTAGCTCTGTGACCACAGGCAAGTTATTATCTGCTAGCACTTATATTGAGTTTTCTTATGGGCTTAAAAAAAAAAAAAAGCAAGAGGAGAGGAAAAGATAATAATTTAACTACCACCAAAGGGTTTATGAGGGTTAAACAACAACAAAATGGGGTGGCACTTAAAGTTCCTGATCCAATAGGTCCTCTAACTAGCTATTGTTATCATTTCTTATTTATTAGTCAGAAGGTCATAGGTGAAAAAATATTTCCATCAAACTCAATAATTATGATTTCTATTTCAATATACTGCTTAACTCTGTGCCAGGCAATGTTCTAGGTGCTTCTCACATGTGAACTTTTCATATTCTTACTACCACCCTAAGGATAGATACTGTTATACTAATCTTACAGATAAGGAAGCCAAGGAATAGCATGCTTGAGTTATCTGCCGTAGATCCCATGGTTACAAAGTCTGTGCTTTTTATCTATGCAGAGTCAGGAATTAACCTAAAGGAGATGGGGAACAAGTGTAGAAAGTGTTACAGGCTCAAGGTGAACAGGTCAGAAACTACAAATTGAGAGTTTGGCTTGGTCCAGCAGTTTAAAGGTATTATCACAAACTGTTCACTTAACAAATAAATTAACTCGTATTTTAGAATGACTGATAAGCTTGTAAGTCCACCTACAAGCAAAATAGGACAATGTTCAATAGATGAATAAGAGGACAGGCCTGGTTTTTTACCAGTTAAGTCACCTGGATCTCCCAACCAAGCAGTGGGTGTGCAAGGAGGAGTCCGACGACCAACAAACGAGAGCGCGAAAGGGTTAATACCACGGCTGGGCGTGGGGAGCGCGGAGGCGAAGAGGATTGTGGGGACTCTGTTGTCCGTCACCTGCGGGCACTGGAACAATACGGTGCGCTTCTTTATCATGGCCGACCCTAAATGAGTGGTTGAGCGGCCGAACTGCCACTGCCATAGCTCTCTGAAGCCAGCCGAAGTTCAGGGGTCGTCAGCCGCGGAGAGCAGATAAGGCAGAGGTTTGTAGTATTTCTTACAGTCTGAGGGCTGGGCATGTCCTGCTTACCAGCTACGCAGACAGAGGGGAACGGAAGTGAAAGGACGTGAGGAGTCGGGGGAACTAACCCACAGACGGACTCTGCCGCGAGAATTGATGGCATAGTTGTAGGGCTAAGGGGACGTGTAACTGTGTATGTTGACCTTGGGATGGTAAATGCTCTGGTTATTTTCAGTTGGGGACTGGCGGTATCCTTGGGGGAGGTGGCAAACTGTTGAAAGTGATAAATCTGGGCGAAAATGTATTGTTGGCTTGGCACCAACACGCCTGAGTCGAACTTCTAAAAGATGATTTTATTGGAGTGATCTAAGCCTGTAGTTTCAGATGGTTACTAGTGGAATGATAGCTTTCTTTTCCAAATTACTGAGTACAGTATCTGTTCTGTTCTGAGTACTGCACTAGAGGGTCTGGAGAGGGAATTAGGCTTTGTTCTCCACTTTTACATCTAAGCAGTTGCTAATTGCATTTGAACATAGGAAATTAAAATACAAGGGGACAGGTTTTACCTGCGGAGCCCTTGCGCATGGCTTCTGCCTTACATGTGCTAGGCAATTGCTCTACCACTCCAGCCCTTAATATACATATTTTAAGATAAAATAAGGGCAAAACTGTGTGCAGTTTTCTTCCAGGTACATTTCCTCCCTTTTAAGCACAGATGCAGCCACTTGGAGAGCTAAGAAGTACCTCAGCTCAAAAAGTTTATTCCTCCCGAGAGCACTTGCACATCACAATCCCAGAAGCTTCCTGGGAAAATCGATACTACTTGAAAACAGGGTCTCTCTTTGCATGTGGAGCCTACTAGCTCTATGTAGGACTGCAGTAAAGGATTTACAGGCTTCCTGGCTTTAAAACACTTTTGTGCCAGTTCTTTGTTTTCTAGCAAACTCAATTCATAGCAGAGAATTGTGCACCCACTAGAAATCCTAAGCAATCTTTTAATGCTTCTGAACCATCAAACCTACTGCTTTGTTAACCAGAGAAACAGCTGTATAGCAGACAGTCCAGGTCAGTGGGTTCTCAAATGTTCCTGTGCATCAGAATCAGTTGGAGGGCTTATTAAAACAGAATTGCTGGGTTTCATGCAGAGTTGCTTTTTCAGTTGGTCCGGGGTGGGCCCCCAAATTAACATTTCTAGCAAGTCCCTGGAGATGCTAATACTATTGGCCTTGGGGCCACTGCTGGTCTAAACACAGCAGATTTAAGTAAATCTGAAAGGGCATTTTATGTAGAGAAGGCTAGGCACACCTCCAGTTACAGATCTGAACTAAATCATAATGGATATGAAAATAGATTTTGTTTAGACACTTCACAGAAAATGTTTAATTTATTTACATTTGTATTTTAGTGTATGTTGACAAAACATCATATATATGGGATACAAAGTCAGTCTCTCTCTCTCTCTCTCTCTCTCTCTCTCTCTCTCTCTTATTTACATTTGTATTTTAGTGTATGTTGACAAAACATCATATATATGGGATACAAAGTCAGTCTCTCTCTCTCTCTCTCTCTCTCTCTCTCTCACACACACACACACACACACACACACACACACAAATGTGGAATGATTAAATTAAGCTAAGAAACATACCCATCACCTGAAATACTTAATTTTTTGTGGTGTAAATATTTGAAACTTAGCAATTTTGAAATGTACAACATACCTTTTTTTGGCGGGGGGGGGGGTTACTGGGAATTGAAACCAGGGATACTTTACCACTGAGCTTTACCACTATCAGCCCCAGACAGGGTCTCACTAAGTTCTGAGGTTGGCCTCCAACTTGAAATCCTCCTGCCTCAGCCTCCTGAGTTTCTGGGAATACAGGCATGCACCACTACACCCAGCAAGAGAACTTAATTTTCTATTTCTATTATTAATTATAGTCGTCGTGCTATATAGTAGATCTCAAAAAACATTCCTCCTATCTACGTACATTTTTATACACCTTGATCAACATCTCCCCATTCTCTTCAGCCTCCAGCCTCTGATATCCACCACTATACTCTCTACTATGAGTGTAATTGTTTTAAATTCCACACATATATGAGAATATGCAGTATTTGTCATTTTGTGCTTGGCTTATTTCACTTTATACAGATTTGTCCATGCTATTACAAATGATAGACTTCTTTTTTAAGGTTGAAGAGTATTCTGTTAATGTATATCACATTTTCTTTTACCATTCACCCTTTAATGGACAATTTTGTTGATTCCATAACTTAGCTATTGTGAATAATGCTGTAATTAATTTGAGAATGCAGGTCTCTCTTCAACATATTGATTCAAATCCTTTGCATATATACCCCAAAGTGGGATTGCTGGTAATTCTAAGTTTTTGAGGAACTGCTATACAATTTTCCATAATGCCTTACTAATTTACATTTCCACCAACAATGTACATGAGTCTTCTTTTCTCTACACTTGCTGGGGAATCAAACCCAGGACCCTGTGCTTGCTAGGCAAGTAATCTAACACTGAGCTACATCTCCAGCCCCTCATCCTTTAAAAAAAAAATAGTTGTCAATGGACCTTTATTTAATTTATTTATATGCAGTGCTGAGAATCAAACCTAGTGTTTCACATGTGCTAGGCAAGCGCTCTACCACTGAGGCACAACCTCAGCCCCACCCTCATCTTTTTTATGATAGCTATTTCAACAGGTATGAGGTGATATATTATTGGGGCTTTATTGCATTTTTTAGTGATTAGTGGTGTTGAGCATTTTTTCATATGTTTGTTGGCCATTTGTAAGTCTTCCTTTCAAGGAATATTATTCAAGTTCTTTGTTTGTTTGGTACCAGGTATTGAACTTAGGGGCACTCGACCACTTAGCCATATCCCCAGCCCTATTTTGTATTTTAGAGACAGGGTCTAACTGAGTCGCTTAGTGCCTCACTTTTGCTGAGGCTGGCTTTGAACTCACGATCCTCCTGCCTCAGTCTCCAGAGTTGCTGGAATTACAGGCATATACCACTGTGCTTGTCTCTTTGCTCATTTTTAAGTTGTGTTATTTTCTTCTTATTGAGTTGAGTTTCTTATATATTTTGGATATTAACCCCTTATCAGATGTATGGCTTACAGATATATATATTTCCTCCCACGCTGTAGGTTGTTTAAAATTTTTTGTAGTTATAGATGGACAGAATGCCTCCATTTTATTTGTTTTATTTTTATGTGGTTCAAAGAATTGAACCCAGTACCTCACATGTGCTAGACAAGTGCTCTGCCACTGAGCTACAGTCTCATCCCCTGTAGGTTGTTTCTTTACTGTTGAATGTTTTCTTTGATGTGCAGAAGTATTTTAGTTTGATATAATCCCATTTGTCTTTTTTTTTTTTTTTTGGTACTGGGGATTAACCCAGGGATACTTTACCACTGAGCTGCATTCCCAGTCTGTTCTATTATATCTATCTATCTATTTATTTTTGGTATTGCAGATACTGGGACTGGTCAGATAGTGAATTTGAATGGCAGGTAGGTGTTTTGTCCCCATCCCCCCCTCCCTCTGCCCCCCCTTCATACCCCCCTTCCCTCCATCCCCTCCCTTACTGAGGATTGAACCCAGGGGTGGGCACTCAACCACTGAGCCACATCCCCAGCCATTTTTTTTTCACTTTTTGAGACAGAGTCTTCCTAAGTTGCTCAGGGCCTTACTAAGTTGCTGAGGCTGGCTTTGCTGGGATTGCAGGTGTGGGCCACTACACCCTTTCTGTGTTTGAGACAGGGTCTCCCTAAGTTGCTTAGAGCTGGCCTTGAACTTGGAGAATCCTCCTATTTCAGTGTCCTTAGTTACCTGGCCCATTTGTCTTATTTGTTTTAATATTTATTTTTTAGTTATAGGTGGACACAGTCTCTTTATTTTTTATTTTATTTTTTTGTGGTGTTGAGGATCAAACTCAGTGCTTCACACATGCCAGGTGAGCTCTCTACCTCTAAGCCATAACTCCAGCCCCCATTTGTCTATTTAAAAAAAAATTAGTTTTACATGGACACAATATCTTTATTTATTTATTTATTTCTATGTGGTGCTGAGGATCAAACCCAGGTCTCACATATGAGAGGTGAGCGCTCTACTGCTGAGCCACAACCCCAGCCCCCCCTGTTTGTCTATTTTTGTTTTTGTTGCCTGAACTTTTGAGATCAAATCCAAATAATCATTGCCCATATCAATGTCATGTAGTTTTTCTCCTGTCTTAGTTTGTCTACAGGTTTTACATTTTAGGTCTTATGTTTGTCTTTAATAGAATGGGTTTGTTTTGGTTGTTCATTTGTATATTTTGAATGGTGAAGCAAAGATTAACCAAACAAAACTGTTTTTCTTCAATTTTAGGTGTCATAGTGCTTTGTACCATGAAAATTAAAAAAAACACTAAGAAGATATTTTCTTTTAAAATTCTTTGCTGAGTTATATTAAGGTAAGTAGTTATTTATAGTGGAATTCACACCTCTACTTGTGTCAACAACAACAAAATATGGGTTGTTCCTAATTTCTGGTAATAAATTATGTTGAAGTTAAAAAATGCTGTGATGATCTAATTGTCAGAGAAAAATTAGTATAATGAGTCAGAATTGAGAAGGTATGGTAGGTAGTTTTTTTCTAACCCTCAATAAAATCTCTCCCTCCTCTGAAGAAATAATCATTTTGTTTAATCTAGAGCTCAGAACCAGAAATCCTGTTGTGCTGGAGCTTAATTTGAAGCTTTCTTTTAAAGGTTGACCCTAAACAGTCTCCTGGAGGGGTACAGTTCACAGTTACATGTGCCCTCCAAATCCTCCCAGGAGTCTGAAAATGACCAGGACACACTTTCAGAAGTTTTACTATTCATTCTAGACTCTAGTCAATGTTGCATCCCAGATCTCTCCCCAGACCAGTTATAAAACAACCTCAAACCAAACAACCAGGCACACATAAAATAACAACAGAAAAAGTCCAAACAAACTGGCCTAGTTCTATTCAGAGTCTTTGCAGAGGGCCAGCAAGTAGCTGGGCTGGCCAGTGCTCTGAATGTTTCAGAAATATCTTATCTGCTGTACGCACATCCTGAGGGAGTCAGCCGGACACAAACACACACAAAAAGCAACCAAACTTAAAAATTATCAAATTCATTCATGATTGCCAAACTTTATCCTTTTTGTTGTTTCACTGATTTCTCCCCTCCACATAAGTCCTCATATCTAATCTGCACACTGTCCTCCAGAGAGTACAATTCTCTTTTTTGTGTGTGTTTTTTAAAATTTTTTATTCTTTTTAGTTATACATGACAGTAGAATGTATTTTGACATATACACTTGAAGTATAACTTCCTATTCTTGGGGTTGTACATATGGAGTTTTATTAGTCGTGTATTCATATGTGAACATAGAAAAGTTATGTCCAATTCATTCTACTGAGAGAGTATAATTTTCGGTGAAATGTGAGAAGTTAAACCTATGTGAGGTTGGGCTCTTTAGCTTGATGTCCTAGATGATTCCTAGGTAGCAATGCTTTAATTTTTAATTTTTATTTTTTTAGTTGTAGATGGACACAATACCTTTATTTTGTTTTTTATTTTATGTGGTTCTGAGGATCAAACCCAGCGTTTCACACATGCTAGGCAAGTGCTCTACCACTTAGCCACAACCCCAGCCCAACAATGCTTTAATATTTTTGCATTAACATTCATATTTCTTACTGCTGTCACCTCTTCCTCCTCCTAATGAGTTCTTGATTTCTCTCATAGTCATTTTGCAGGGGAAAAACTCCCAGGGTTCCTGGGAATAGACAGGCTAAGGAGAATTTGGAGCCATGTGTGTCAAAATAACTCTAGAACTGAAGTTCAGATGAGTTTGTTTCCAATCCAAATTACCTAATTGCTATAGCTGGTTCTTTAAACGCCTTTAAATTAACTGTATATGTTCACCCCTAAGGTAAGGGGAGGTTTCTGATCTGTCACTTAACTACCATGCTGTGGAAGACAGTGTTTTTTGAAAAATTTTTTTTTCATTTTTGTAGTGTTGGAGATTGGACCCAGGCTATTGAGCATATTAGGCAAGTACTCTAACACTGGGCCCATACCCCTTAGGCCACATGGTTTTTCTTTCTTTTTTAAAATATTTAGTTGTCAGTGGACCTTTATTTATTTGTACGTGGTGCTGAGAATTGAACCTAGTGCCTCACACATGCTAGACAAGTGATCTACCGCTGGGCCACCACCCTAGCCCTACACATGGTTTTTCTGAGTATACAAGTCTTTGTATCAAGGGAGTGAGAACTGAAAAGGATAAGGGGAAAAGGGTGGATAATTATAAGTAATGTCATATTTTGGGGTTAGGGATATAGCTTAGTTGGTAGAGTGCTTGCCTCGCATATACAAGGCCCTGGGTTCAATCCCCAGCACCACAAAAAATCACATTTTTCCTTTGCAAAATGACTATGAGAGAAATCAAGAACTCATTAGGAAGAGGAGGAGGTGACAGCAATAGAAATATGTTCTGGACTCTGGTACCCACAGCTGATGAGCCAGTTGTCCTATTATACTTATTTCTTTTCCCATAGCAGAGACTTAAATGTCCTGGATGGTCTGAAGCCAGGTTGCCCTTGGACTCTGTAGCCATGCTGGGGATAGGACAGCTATTGCCACTGTTATCAGGATAATCTTTCTGTACTTGATAAGGTGATAAGAAGGAAATCTGGGGGTCCAGATTTTATATATATATATATATATATATATATAAAACATACCTATACATACATAATACATATGCAAATGTGTGTGTGTATTCCTCTACCCACCACCCGCCCCCCAAGTTGAACCCAGGGGCACTTAACCACTGAGCTACAGTATCCTCAGACATTTTCAGTTTTTATTTTGAGACAGGGTCTTGCTAAGTTGCTGAGGCTAGGCTAGAACTTGTGATCCTCCTGCCTCAGCCTCTTGAACCACTGGGATTTACAAGTGCACCACCACACATAAATATATTTTAACTATAGTTAAATGAATTTAACTGTAAGGGCATTTAAAAAGTTTCTGGTGGTCTAAGGAATTTATATAATTGTCTTCCAAAACCATAGTGAAAAAGAGTAAAATCCAATGTCTCACTGACTGTATGTATGTTAGAGTTCAGAAGATCAGAAATAGCCTTGGCCATAAATGTATTCTGTAAACTCCAGGGTCTTTAGAAAAGTTGTCAGTGAGTTCTAAGCAAAGACTACTAAGACATGGTGGTTGAACAAATGGAGTTGATCACTGGATGTGTTGTATTGAAGCAGAATGCACACAATGGGGAACTGTAAGGCATCTGTTGGGGAGTCAAAAAGGATTTATAGGATTTGAACCTGTTAGGTGATTTGGGGGAGGATTTAAAGAAGTGAGGCTTTGCTCTAGGTTGGATTCAGTTAAGAAGTAATTTTGTGGATATCGTAATGAGTATTATCTAGGAGGATAGACTAGAAGTAGACTGATGAGTAGCCATGGGCACTGTTTTAACCAGGACAGTAGGATGTTTGGTCATTTTTGTGATTTGGTAAAAGTTTGTGTTTTGTCTTGTCAGATATGATTATGCAGTGGTTTTCCTTTTTTTTTTTTGGTCATCCTGATCACATAGTAACCTTGTATAACATTGGAGGTCCAAGAAATTGTTTATGTTCATTAGGAGCCTTAGTTGTGAGGGTGCAGCCAGCTCATGTCAGTGGCTGCTTTTCCTTCTCTGTTGAGAGCCACTGAGAGTGGAAAAATGGTCAGATGTGCTAAACGGAAAAGCTGAATATGGATAAAAGCCTCTGGGGCTCGGATTGTGGCTCAGGGGTAGAGTGCTTGCCTTACATGTGCGAGGCCCTGGGTTCGATCCTCAGCACCACATAAAAATAAATACATAAAAGTATTGTGTTCAACTACAACTAAAAAATATTTTATAAAAAAGCATCTGGTTACCCTCGAATAGAGTTTAGGAACCTCATTTATAATAATAGTCTCCTGAGTGGTTTCTCCTTGGGGAAAAAAAATGAGATCAACATATACTTAAGCAAGAGAAGTACTTGGGAGGATGTGATAGGGTGTTATTTTTCAAAGATGTCCATACCACTTCCTCCCATCCCACTCTCCTCTGTAATGGGACCTTGCCACCCTTCCGTTGATAAGCAGGGTCAGGTAACCCCTCAGCTTTGAATCCTGTCAGACTTTGATTGTGTTAATCAATAGAATGGTGTGGGGGGGGCAGCAGGCATGGTGGCACATGTCTGTAATCCCAGTGTCTAGGGAGGCTGAGGCAGGAGAATGGCAAGTTCAGTGCCAGTTTCAGAAACTTAGTAATTTATGTCTGTGAATAAGACTGTATTATTATTGTAATTGTTTAGTCAGTACTCAAAGATATTGATGATAAATATATATAAATATAACCTCATGGTTATAGGCCAGAGTAAAAAATATCTTATTCCTTCACTGCAAAAAAATTCATGTGAATTTCTATGGTTATGAAGATTTACATCTGTTTTTTTCTTCTAAGGGTTTAATTTTTTATCTCTTACATTAATGCATTTGTTCCATTTTGAGGTAATAATTTTGGCTTATGATGTAAAGTAGGGGTCCAGTTTTTTTTTTTCAAGTGGATATCTAATTGTCCTAGTAGCCAGTTTTCACAACTCACTGTGATTGCAAGGCTTCTGATTTTCCATCCCAAAACATTATATTTTCCTTTTAATTTTCCTTAAAATATATCCTCATGCTTATAGCTTTCTTATATTTCTTCTTTCCTACTTGCTGATTCTTTTTTCCCCTTCCTTATATTTATAATTTAAAACAACCTTTATGAAATTTTTGACTTTTGACAAATTACTCTTTTTTATCCAATAAGATGAAATAACTTTTTCTTTTAAAACAGATTTCCCCCAATAAAGCACAGCTTAAATTTTTTGTAATATTTGCTTATACAAGTACATCAGTTAGAATTTTAACTCTTATTAACCTTTTAGTGAAGACTCAGAAATAAAGCAATCATAAACTGTTTTTTTCCATATACCAACAAAATTACAAAAATACATTCATTGAAAGACCCTAATATATAAACAAGTCTATGTGTATATGTATTTATGTGTGCATGTTTTGTGAATTTAAGAATAGAATTTAAGAAGTTAAGAGTACTTGAATTTATGTTTAGCAGTAGGTGTTTTAGTATTCTAACTGAATAATGAATTGGATGTTAGACTGGGGACATGGCTTAGTGGTAGAGCACCTTGCTAGGCATGCCTGAGGCCCTGGGCTTGACCCCTAGTATCCGCCCCACACAAAAAATCAGATGTTTTCTCTAATAAATGTATTTATAAGTATTTATCCCATTTATATAAAATCTAATTTAACCCCCTCCCCCCCTCCTTTTGGTACTGGGGATTGAACTCAGGGACACTCAACCACTGAGCCACATCCCCAGCCCTTTTTTTTTTTTTTACTTTATTTAGAGACAGGGTCTCACTGAGTTGCTTAGGGCCTCACTAAGTTGCTGAGGCTGGTTTTGAACACACAATCCTCTTGCCTCAGCCTCCTGAGCTGCTGGGATTACAGGCTTGTGCCACTGCACCTGGCAAATTTACCCATTTTTAACAGCTCTTTTTAGATTACCCATGAAAACCAAGATATCAGACAATCATATTTAATATTTTTATGAGGGCAATTATTTAATGATACAAGAAAACAATATGTTATGAAATAAGCTGGTTACAAGTAGTGAGTAGAGGATGACTTCATGTTTTTGTTGCTGTTATTAGTTTTTATTTCCAAATATTTTGAAATTATTGTTTTTTTTTTGTTATTTTTAGATATACATGACAGTAGAGTTAATTTGATATATCATACATACATATAGTATAAATTCCATTTCCTGTGGTTGTACATGATGTGCAGTTACACTGGTTATGTATTCATATATTGACATAGGAAAGTTGTCTGATTCATTCTATTGTCTTTCCCATTCCCATCTCCCCTCCCTTCCCTTTTCTTATGCCTATGAAATTCTGTTCCCCTTACCCCTTATTGTATATTAGCACTCACATATTAGAGAAATCATTTGACCTTTGTTTTTTTGAGACTGGTTCATTTCGCTTAGCATGATATTTTCCAGTTCCATCCATTTTCTGGAAAATGCCACTATTTCATTCTTCTTTATAGCTGAGTAATATTCCATTGTGTGTGTGTATGTGTGTGTGTGTATGTGTATCACATTTTCTTTATCCATTCTTCTGTTGAAGGGCACCTAGGTTAGTTCTGTAGCTTAGGTATTGTGAATTGAGCTGCTATAAGCATTGATGTGGCTGTGTCACTATAGTATGCTGATTTTTAAGTTCTTTTGAGTTATTTTGAGTTATTTATATATCCTGGAAATTAATGCTCTGAGGTGGCAAAGATTTTCTCCAATTCTGTAGGCTCTTTCTGCACATTCTTGATTGTTTTCTTTGCTGTGAAGAAGCTTTTTATTTTGATACCATCCCATTTATTGATTCTTCATTCTACTTCTTGCCCTTTTGGAATCTTGTTGAGGAATTCAGTTCCTAAGCTGACATGATGGTAGAGTTGGGCCTACATTTTCTTCTAGTAGGTGTAGGGATTTTGGTCTAATTGTTGAACCCACGATTGGAGACCACCGACTCCAATTTTAAATCAAATTAAAGCTTGCTGTACAAAAGAGATATTGTGTACAAAAGAGATCTAGCTGACCAGCAGCTATCTCACCCAAAGCCAGGCTAGAGAACAGCAGCCCAACTCTCCAGGAAAAAGTTTTTATAGCACAAAAAGTTACAAAGAGGGAACTTACGGCTAACGGGATTCTGGCAAGCATAATACAAAGACAGATAGCAGGTTAATTATCTACATGGCTTAACATTTCAAGGTAGGGAGTAAATTGAGATTCCAACATCAGAATTTCTGAGGGGCTGCTAAGGTTTTAGAGAGGGTTGTTATCTGGTCAAAGAGAGCCAGGCATGGGTGAGTTTAGAGCACAGGCAGGAATTCTAAACAAGATTAGTCCTCAGAGTATAGTCAGGCCAAATAGATATCTTAGTAAAACAGAAATGAACTTTTTATAACTTTGTGACGAGATGGCTCCCAAACGTAGGATAGAATTAGGTTGGGTTCAGCGCTAATGCCTAGATCCATTATGCACTTTTTGAGTTGAGTTTTGTGCAGAGTGAGAGATAGGGGTTTAATTTCATTTTACTACATATGGATTTCCTGTTTACCCAGCACCATTTGTTGAAGAGACTATCTTTTCTCTAATGTATGTTTATGATACCTTTGGGATGACTTCATTTTTGATAAAAAAAGCATAAATACGATTATAAAAACCTAGAATGTTATATGCCAAAATTTCAGTATAATTACCTGTGTCCAGTGACTGACTTGTCTTCCCTTTGCTTTTGTATATTTTTGAAACACAATCATTTCTGAAACAAACAAACAAGTGATACCGAGGAGAGAAACAGTTATTAAATGTCAGGAGTTAGGAAACCAAGAAGCCAAATCAAGTATCCCATAGTCAAGGTCTGAAACCCAATAGGTTCAGTCAGGATGACAGTAGCCAAGCGTAGAAGTAAAACATTGTTCTCTCCTTTCCTATTGGAATGGCATTTATCCAACTGTTTACTTTACATTTTATATTTTCTGTGTAATTATATTTAATGAGTCTCTTCGAATATTAAGTGGCATGATAGCAAAATGATGCTAGTGAAAACAGATATTTTGCTATTATAATCATGGTGGGCAGGGCTGTTTATGTTATAGATCTTTTAGCTCCACAGCCGGTAACACCTGCTGTTGTCATATGGTGGTGTTATCATTCAGCAGCAGACTTCTAGTGATTCCTTCTAGGGCTCTTGTCACATGAACTTTGAAGAATGAAATCCATGAAAATTAAGATTTATTTGAGTGAGTAGAAAAGAAACAACTCAAGCTGTTCATGGTGGCACATGCCTATAATCCCAGTGGCTAGGGAAGCTGAGGCAGGAGGATCTTGAGTTCAATGCCAGCCTCAGCAACTAATCAAGGCCCTGAGGTCCTAAGCAACTTAGTGAGACCCTGTTTCTAAATAAAACATAAAAAGGGCTGCGGATGTATCCTGGTGGTTAAGTGCCCTGGGTACATCCCTGGTACCAAAAAAAAAAAAAAAGATAAAACACAGCTCTTGCAGAGTGAGAAGGGTTCAGATAGAGGCTTGCTGCTCAAGTGCACTAATTTAGGGACTTATAGCTACTTGGTAGGGGTGTTGCTCAGTGTTTATGCTAATCAGATATAGAAAGAATGCTGGACTGAGATTGTAGCTCAGTGGTAGGGCACTTACCTAGCACTTGTGAGGCACTGAGTTCCATCCTCAGCACCATAAATAAATAAATAAATTAAATTAAATAAAGGTATTGTGTCCCTCTACAAATAAATAAATTTAAAAAAAAAAGAATGCTAAGACTATTGGTCCTAACTGGTATGGTGATTAGGTATCTGTTGGTGGGACCAATAACATTCTGATTGGTTCTTTCCTTTTTGCTGTTGAGTTTGAAATTCTCTGTAGTTTCTACTCAGGTCTGTGTGCCTTCTCTTTTCCTGCCCCTCTGGATCAAAGGGTTTTGTTGGTTGGCTGTTTGGAATGTTTTTACAGAGCAGTCCATTTCTATACAGTAATGTGTGCTTTCATCTACTTAGAGAAGCCTTTTAGGGACCCATTGTCTTAACGGCCTTCCTAGATCTTACCGTCTGAATATTCTACCTACTTACTAGCAAGATTGATTTTGAATAAATATAGTTAATATTTTTAGCCATTTTTTCCCTTCAAAAAAACCTTAAAAGACACTGTACTTTAAACATCTTAGCAGAGACAAATACAATCCAAATTATCTACTAAGACAAAAATGTGTTAATAATTTTAAAAATACCTTTACTTTTGTCTTACCAACAAATTAAAATTAGCTAACTTCTCAAATATTTAAAGTCATGTGAACTGAGACCTTTGTATTTATGTCCTTTAAAAGTTTATGAGCAGCTGGGTATGGTGGTGCACATCTGTAATCCCAGGAGGCTAAAGCAGGAGGATCGCATTTTCAAAGCCAGCCTATGCAATTTAGCAAGGCCCTAAACAGTTTAGTGAGAACTTGTCTGTAAATAAAATATAAAAAGTGCTCAGGATGTAGCTCAGTGGTTGAATGCTCCTGTGTTCAATTCCTAATACTTAAAAAAATAATAAAAATTTATGAATATTTATTTATTAGCTAATTTGATACCATGAGCATACAACACAATATACACATATACACAAACATAGATAAAAATGGAAAATAATGATTTCATAGTTTTCATTTAGATTCATTATTTGCCAGTTTCTTAAAACTAATCTTTTGATATAATTACTATAATCCTAAGAAATCCTTAGTCTAAATCTGTAATTCCAGATTTAGATTTAACTTAGTTGAAACAAAGCAGAAAATATAAATCTCAGAGACATAAAACAGTCTAAACATCACTGAAAGGGGTAGAGGCAAAGGTCTATTAAAAGAAAAAGGCTTAAAAATGAGGCTTGCTATTTAGGCTTAAGTTAAAAACCTCTACCAATATTTTAAGAGCTAAGCAGTAGAGGGAGAAACCCTTACAAATGGAAATTTCTTTTGTAAAGGGTTGGAAAAATCATATTTTAGTTGATAAGTCATTCTGTCATAGGAGAGTGGGGAGTGGGGAACCGAAGCTATAAACATTGGTTCTTGTGTTCTAACAAAAGAAAATTTAAAGTCAGATTCTGAAAGTCATGCAAGAGAATTTTATTACAAGTAAAGGTAAAGTGGAAGCAAAGTTGGAGTAGGGTGAAAAGTAGATTAAGGCTTAAGCAGAGAGCACTCTTGAGAGAATGGGCCATTTCTGTTCAGAGAGCAATAAAGGAAACAATGTTGTCTCCATATTTATTACTGTCTGGTGTTTACCAGGAGAACCAAGGTTCTCCTTCATGTCCGGTGGTGGAGTTTTTGGCCATAATTTGTTCTCTCTAGAACTGTCATGGTGGCCATCCCATTGAGGAGGGGGAGGCTTCATCTACAAGTCAATCCTATGTTAATGTGGGGACTGGACTCAGTGGCCAAACAACTTAGTGGTCCTGAGTTACTAAAGAAACATCACTTCTAGGATATATGGAGGCACCTATGGCCACAACTCCTAGCTTTACCCTGACCTCAGTGGACCCTGTAAAAGAGTTAGTTCCATTAATCCTTTCTTCTTGATGCATTTCCCCAATTAGCTTCTTTTGTTTCTATCTGCTTATTGTCAAGGTCAATGTTTTGCCACAGGTTATCTGCTACAAGTTTTTACTCAACTGTCTTGGCAGTAACTTAAAACTTTAAAAAATAACTTTTGGCCTTGCTATATACTAAAGTGCTCATTACTTACTTACCACTACCTAACAATTCTGGTCTGACTTGGTTTTCAGTCAGAGTTAGCCCTTCAAAGAGTAGGGCATAAGGCACTTTCTATGCCTACCCACACTGGTAAAGCCTCTTTTGAGTTTCCAGAACTTTTTCTTCCTGCTTTAGTTTATCACAGGTTTTAGTCATTTTAGAAAGAGCTTGATTTAAATTTTAAAACATTTCCCATTGTATCAGAATTTAAAACAGATGGTCAGAAATTTATGTATATTTTTTCCATTTGTCTTACCTGAGGACTCCAGATCAGCACACAAGAAAACCTATTTGGAAATATTAAATAGTCCACATTAAGTAATTGCAAGTGGAGATACCATAATCATCAAACATAAAACTAGTTGGAGTGCTAGATAGGGTTTTTCTCTAAACACTATCTCCTCCCTTGAATAGTGGCCATGCCTCTTCTTGTATTTTGGACTAAAAAGGGACAAGGTTGCAATGATCAGAAGAAAGAGGCAAAAAAGCAAAAAGGCAGATTTACACAATGGGATTGCAGAAGAAAAGACCAAATGCTAGCAAATAGTGTTCTAACAAAGATTCTGAAACAAAGTATATCCAAATTAACCAGCTCAAAATAAAGACGAACCATCAACCAAACAATAAAATTCTAGTAGGGATTGTCAATACCAGCTATCAGATTTTTTTTTTTTTTGCTTTAATTCAGTCACCATGAATATAGACTAATAGCAGACTAACAAAAGAACACATGACACAATTATATTAAACTAGAATACACCTTCAGGTACATATATATCATCTTTTTCTTAGTTATAAGTTTATAGCTATAAATAGACAAGAAAGCCAAAATTGTTCTAGGGAGCACCTATACAAAATTAGTGCTTTCCATTCTTACACAAATAACAAAATAGATTTCCTCAAACCACCCGGTTTTCTCTGTGTATCTTATGACCCTTCTTTGCTAATTGGCAGCACAAAGTTACAGAATCTGAACTTCCTTGTCACAAAAATGGGCAGAAGCCCAAATTGGTTCAAAAGAACCCAACTTGGCTCAAAAGAGCCCCAAACAACAAGGAAAAGGAAGGGCAAGGCACTGCCAGGGAGAACTTGCCATAGGTCAGACTTTGGGGTCCATGGAGTCCCAAAAGTTCATTTCTCTGTTTCACTAAATGATGGTAAAAAGCAGCTGATGCTGTCCCAAGGTGAAAGTAAAGGGAGAGACCCTGAAAGGAATTTAATTTTGGCAGCTGCATGGCCCCCCTCTTTTTCTGCTCTCTTCATTTCAGGATTGGCCAGCTGTGAATGCAAAGGCCCAAACAGTGATACCACCGTTACCATGACGTCCTTGCTTCCCTGAATGCTGAAGTGTAACACCCTGAATGCTGAAGAATAACACCAGAGGCAAGTGTAGAGTGGAAAGTAAAAGGCTTTATTAAAGGACACCAGAGGAAGAAGGGGACCTAAAAGGCCAAATATGTGCTAAGGGGCTTCTCCCTTTTATATCTAAGATCTTCTTTTGTTCTTCTACATTCCTGTCCTTTATTTTTTGCTTATCTCCCTCTACCCTGCATGTGGTGGGGGATGTAGGTGGAAAAGCCAAACAGTGAAAGACTGGTGGGCCGATGGGGTGGGGGAGGAGTGATCTGGGCAGGAAGGGCCTAGGGTGATTTGATTAGCATCTCCCTGTCTTGCTGGGAGCTGTTTCATTTACAGTTCTTTGGGATGGGGGGGGGGGGCTTGGAAACATTAACATTTTAGTCTCCCTGGTGCTGTTCTTGTTTCCCCCAGCTCAGCTCTACCCCATTTTTTTGTTAGATACGATATTAGACCAGATTTACCTAACTACACTAACTACCTATATTTAAATCTGGCTTCAACAGCATGTATTCTCCTAGCACAGCTGGCCAAAGCTGTTAGTGGATTTCAGGGATCCAACAAATTGGGTCTGCTCACTTGCCCTAAAAGCCAAATAGGGAAGGGATAGGTGAAAACCTGAAAGAAAATTTAATCTGTGTAGCTACCCACAGGATTTTCACCATTACCCTTTCTGTTTGGTTTTTGTGGTGAGTGGCTGGACCTGATTTGTTGAATCCCTAGAGTCAGGCCTCAGGCCTTAGACTCGTGTAACATTTTTATGACCTCCTAGCTGTCTGTTTTTGGTGAAATTTGACAAGTGACTCTGCTATTTTTGTAGGAGTGTTTTCCATTCTTTTATCTGAGTTGTTCCACATTGGATGGGATATGACGGGATAGTTTGAGTCAACATTAAGAAAACCTCTTTTTGAGCCAGGTGTGGTGGTGTATGCCTGTAATCCCAACAATTTAGGAGGCTGAGGCAGAAAGACCACAAGTTCAAGGTTAGCCTCAGCAACTTAGACCCTATGCAACCTAGTGAGACCTTAAAAAGCAATTTGCCTGCAGCCCTGCCTGGCCTAACTGGACAGGATATGTCACATTCTTACCAAACTACCTGTTATTTGCAAGGAAATGCAAGCAGGAAATAATATTGATAAGAGGAACCCAAGTTACTTTGAAGGGAGACACTTTTGTGACCCTTTTCACAGACCAGATCTTGGAACATAGGGATAATTTCTCCTGACCATAAAACCTATAAAATGATTAAGAATTCAGTTAGAACCACTTAGCCAGGCCAAGGGTAACTTCAGTTTTCATAGCAATAGATACTGATGTCACCTGCTGTCAGTCAAGAGATGAACCTGGGTGGGACTCTCTGGAAACTTCTTTGGGGTCCCCAATAAAACTTGAATACAGGGACTGGGATTGTGGCTCAGTGGTAGAGCGCTTGCCGAGCACGGCGGGACCTGGGTTCAATCCTTAGCACCACATAAAAATAAAGGCATTGTGTTGTGTCCATCTACACCTAAAAAATAAATATTAAAAAAATTCTCTTTCTTCTCTTTCTCTCTTAAAAAAAAAAAAAAAACAAAACTTGAATACAGGAGAGGCACATTGTCCCTCTCCGAGAGGACCCACTGTCTTCCTTGAGAGTGTGCCCTTTCCCTTTTCCTGTCCTTTCAATAAACTCATTCCTGTTACTCAGAGTGACATGTCTGAAATCTTTATGACATGATCACAAGAATCAGGGTTTAAAGGGTGAGTTTTCACGCTGTCTTAGTTTCTTGGAAGTCCTCAGCTATGTAACAGTAAGACAACAACATGATCAACAGCATTTTATTTATTTATTCATTAATTAGTTCTAATTAGTTATACATGACAGTAGGAAGCTCTTCGATTCATTGTATACAAATGGAGCAGAATTTTGCATTTCTCTAGTTGTATATGGAGTAGAGTCACACCATTTGTGCAGTCATACATGTACCTTGGGAAATGATGTCCATCTCAATTCCACCATCTTTCCTAACCCCTTGTCTCCTCCCCCCTCCCCTTTTTGCCCCATCCAAAGTTCCTGAACTCATCCCATGCCCTTCCCCATTAAGGATTAGCATCCACTTATCCAAAAAAGCATTTGGCCCCTGGTTTTTGGGGATTGGTTTATTTCGCTTAGCATGATATTCTCCAACTTCATCCATTTACCTGCAAATGCCATAATTTTATTCTCTTTTAATGCTAAGCAATATTCCATTATGTATATGTACCACAGTTTCTTTATCCATTCATCTATTGAAGGGCATCTAGGTTGGTTCCACAGTTTAGCTATTGTGAATTGTGCTGCTATAAATATTGATGTCACTGTAGTATGCTGATTTTAAGTCCTTTGGGTACAAACCTAGGAGTGGGATAGCTCAGTAAAATGGTGGTTCCATTCCAAGTTTTCTAGGAATCTCCATACTACTTTCAGATTGGTTGCACCAATTTGCAGTCCCACCAGCAATGTGTGCCTTTCCTCCTATATCCTCACCAACATTTATTGTTGCTTGTATTCTTGATAACAACAGCATTATATTTAATTGTCATATTTTAAAGCTTTAGAGTTACAGACTAAAAGCAATTTTAGAACAAATGAAGATTTGAGTAAATCTTAACTCTTGTAGGACTTACTCAGTAGAAAACAAATTCTCTCTCTGTTTTTTTCTTTTCTTTTCTTTTCTTTCTTTTTTTTTTTTTTTTTTTTTTTGGTAATGGAGATTGAACCCAGGGGCCCTTACTAAGCCACATCCCCAGCCCTTTTTATATTTTATTTAGAGACAGGGTCTTGATGAGTTACTTAGGGCCTCACTGAGTTGCTGAGGCTGGCTTTGAACTTGCAGTCCTCCTGCCTCTTGAGCCACTGAGATTACAGGTGTGCATCACTGTGCCCAGCTTCCAAATTCTCTTGATAAGACAAACTGTTTTTTTTTTTTAAAAAAAAACATTTTTTAGTTGTAGACAGGCACAATATCTTTATTTTATTTATTTATTTTTATATGGTGCTGAGGATTGAACCCATGGCCTCACACATGCCAGGCAAGCACTCTACCACTAAGCCACTACTACAGTCCCCCCATTTAGCATTTTTTAAGGACACAGTGAAGCACCTTGCTGATTACAGAACAATAAAACCTAGGCAGGAGCTGTGGTTGTGGCTCAGTGGTAGAGCGCTCACCTAGCACATGTGAGGTGCTGGGTTGGATCCTCAGCAACTCATAAAAATAAATAAATAAATAAAGTTATTGTGTCCAACTACAACCAAAAAAATGATAAAAAAAAAACCCAGCCAGTTTGTGCAGAAAACATGAAACCATAAAGGAAAATTACTGGAGTTGTTTTATAAGCAACATTGAATAGATAAAGTACATAGTAAAAGAGAGGCAGGCAGGCAGGGCATTGGGCCCCATAGCAGCTTCTCTAAACGTGTAGGCTAATCCATGAAATTAACCTATAGAAACATTGCAAGCATTCCAGTTGACCCATTTGTCTCAGAGTAGTGTAAAAAGACAAGTGGGATGGACCAGAAGGTTACAGACTCAAGGCCTAAAAGGGCACAACTAATTAAAGGGTCATAAGCTGAACCAATAGGCATGGCACCTTTCTAATACCTGATAAGTATAGCTGCTGACCAGTAGCCTTGGCATTTTTCTAATAACCCCTGGACTAGTACACTTAAGTGGCAACCTGCTTTCTAGTCCCTTCTTGCCCAGCAAGAGCTCTGTTTCTTTTCTTCATACTTGAACAAACGCAACTCTTTCACTCTCACTCTCTGTTATCCCTGGGTTTCATTCTTCAAATTCTCAGGACAAGAACCTGGAAAGAAGTCACTAGTGGGTGGATAAGGTCTGCTGCAGCACTAAGTGGGCATTTGCCTGCTATGGAGATATACAACACAGGTCCCACTCGCTTCCAAAGAATCCAGTCCTGGTGACTGAGACCAGCTGCTAATGCTGGAGGGCATGCCCAGTTGTGAGGAGCTGCTGCTGCTGGGAGGGCTGTAACTTCACCAGCAACTACAGAAGCAGAGGTGGAGAACCCAGTTTCAATATCATATCCTGTATATCAAGTATTTTTTTAACAAGGTAGTTGTGAAAATAAATTTAAAACAGACACACAAGTTTTTTAACAAGTTTAGATTACTGAATGAAGGTGTGGACAGACTAACAGTTAATTTCTGAAAGTACTATTAGGAGTTATGAAATTAAAACAAAATCTCCCTAATTTTAGCTCATTATAAAATGATATTTCAGAAATCAGAAATAGAAACTGTACATAGCTTATTAGCATTTTAAATCATCTGTTATTTTCTTTGACTTATCTCTGGTTTGAAGCAAGGAAAGTACAGACTCACTCATGAATTTTTAATTTCTTTCTGTATTGAGGATTAAACCTAGAGACACTTAACCACTAAGCTACATTTGCCATCCCTTTTAACTTTTTATTTTGATACAGGGTCTCACTTAGTTGCTTAGGGTCTTGTTAAGTTGCTGAGGCTGGCCTTGAATTTGAGATCCTCCTGCCTCAGACTCCCTAGTCACTGGGATTATAGGAGTGTACCACCATGTCTGGCAGGTCACTTATGTATTTTTAAATCTATTGAACAATTAATATTTTAAACAAACCTTGAATATCATATATAGATATAAACATCATACACTAATTAAAAAAATGGAGAGCTGGGGTTGTGGCTCAGTGGTAGAGTACTTGCCTAGCATGTGTGAGGCACTGGGTTTAATTCTCAGCACCTCATATAAGTAAAATAAAGGTTCATCAACAACTAAAAATTTTTTAAATAAAAAAAGTAGATGGAATATTTTTCAGGTATGAAAAGCCTAAGAGTTTTCATCTCTGGATTGAGGTTTCCCTGTAAAAACAAAATAATTTGAAATGTCACATTTTAGAAAATTTAAATTTATTTATTTATTGGTACTGGGGATGAGCCCAGTGTGCTTAACCACTGAGCCACATCTCATCCCTTTTATATTTATTTAGAGATAGGGTCTCCCTGAGTTGCATGGGGCCTTGCTAAGTTGCTGAGGTCAGCTTTGAATCCTTCTGCCTTAGCCTCCCCAGCCACTGGGATTACAGGTGTGTGCTGCCACTCTCAGCTTAATTTATTCATTTTAATAGTTAGCTTTACTTACAGAAATCAAGCATAGTTAACGTTTAAATTATTCTTTGCCAAAAATATCCTCAAAGGTTGCTATATAAAGAAAACAATGGACATTATATCTCAGTATCTAGAGACCAATATATTAATTGGTTAGCAGGCCAGAAAAATTAGTTACTAGATTTTAAAGACATTTTTATTATGAACAAATTTAAATAATTTATTATAGATTTAAAGTCATGTGAATCAAAAGGCACTTGGACTAATTTTTTATAAGTCAATTTAGTACCATGTAAGCAGACTATATATAAGCATATAAACATAGGTGTATACAAGAAAATATTAAAACCTAGAATTAACCTTTGCTAGTTTTATAAGCCAGACATTCCATGCTAGTTTTATAAGCCAGAAATTTGCATTTCCAAAGTTGAAACAAGGAAGAAATTTGCATCTTAAAGAATGAGATTAGCAAACTTGAACGGGGAATTTGTTTGCCAAAGACAGAAATATTTTAGAGAAAATTAAAAGCCCTAATCAGACAAAACAAAATATATATAATTTAGCCAGATGCAATGGTACATGACTGTTATTCCAGTGACAAGGTTGAGGCAGGAGGATCACAAGTTCAAGGCCAGTTTGGGCAACTTAGTGATATACTGTCTCAAAGTAAAAGACAAAGAGGGATGAACTGTGGATGTAGCTCAGTGGTAGAACACCCTGAGTTTAACCTCCAGTATTCCCCCTCCAAAATATATAGGCAAATAGGTTTTATATTCAAATCTATCTTTGAAGAAAAATGGAAGAAACTTCATTCCATCTCTAAAATCCCTGACAATTAGCAGAATTTTTAAAGGAGAGGAGGCAAGGGAATGAGTGACAAAAGGACTGGAATTATACATATATAGATGCAGGTAGGCCTGAATGGATAATCTTCCCATCTTTGGGCTTGTCAGTTTGGGGGGTAGTGGTCACAGTCCCTCCAACCTCCCCTCTTAGCATGAGGAATGTGTTCCCAATTTGGGTGAGGAGTGGCATCCAAATTTTATCTATTGCAATAATTAGAGCTGAAGGTGTAGCTCAGTGGTATTGTGCGATGCATAGCATGCATGGGGCCTTGGGCTTAATCCCCAGTATCAATAAATTTAAAAACTATTTTATAGTGGGTGGAAAAGGGGATGTTTTAATTCTGTTTGCATGCTTGATTTTTTGTTTCTGCCCTCAATTCATTTTGTTTACCATTGTGTCTCCTGTGCCACAGTGTCTATCCTAAGTGTGGCATTTAGAGAATAAATTTGTTGTGTGAGTAAATGAATGAATGCTCACAGGTAAACAATTCTAACAGAGAGGGGCTATAATGGAGTTTGAGCATAAGGGACTTTGTAGGATATGAGGGACATTATGATTAACTTTGAACAGTTCATAGAACATTTCACTGAGTGAAGCTGTTTCCTTTCAGAATTTTCTCTTTTTTTAATATTTTATTTTTTTAGTTTTAGGTGAACACAATATCTTTATTTTTATTTTTATATGGTGCTGAGAATAGATTCCAGTGCCTCATGCATGCCAGGCGAGTGCGCTATCACTTGAGCCACATCCCCAGCCCCAGTTCCAGAACTTTCTAAGTGTATTCAAAGCCATCAGAGGGCTCTGCATCTGGGAACGAAATAAAGTGATGCTAGATAGCCACCAGATGGCGATATTGCAGAGAGATTTGAGCAGCAGAGGAAATGGGCAGCCCTATTCCAGCTAAGAGCCCATATTTGCTTCTAAATGAGTTTTTGTGTCCTGTCCACAAAAGTAAAAGCTGTGATTTCTTTTCTTTTGTTTTTCTAGTTTTGAAACACTTCAATTCCTGCCCAAGGCTGCTCTGGGAGACATCTGGTGTTCTAGTTGGTCAGTCATTACCAGCCAAAGAAGAGAAATGATGCCGAGTATTTTTCCAGTCCTTCAGATGCTGGAATTCTAATTCCTACTCCACTGATCTGCTGTCTACCATGTAATGCCCTTATGTGGATGGATTTAAAGAGGTGAGGAGAGAAGCAAACTTGTAAACACACACGTGCGTGCATGTGTGTGTGTGTGTGTGTGCGCGTGCGCGCGCGTGTGTACTAATGATTATACCCGGAGCGCTCTCTATCACTGAGTTACATTCCCCAACCCTTTTTATTATTTTATTTTGAGACAGGGTCTTGCTAAATTACTGAGGCTGGCCTTGAACTTGAAATCTTCCTGCCTTGGCCTCCTGAGTGGTTGGGGTTTCAGGTATGTGCCATTGTACCCAGATAAAACTGTTATTTTTTGAGACATCAGGCACTATAGTCAGACATTTTATATAATTATTTAATTGCCATGAAACCCTGAGAGATTAATTTTATCTTTCATTTTATACCTCAGCCTGCTTCAGCAATTAATAACAGGTATTATCAGTCCTCTTTCAGTTATACCATCATCTGACAACACATATTATTTTCAGACAGCTCCCAGACAATCTCATCATATTATTTCATTTTGAAGTACTTTTTTGCTGGGCACAGTGGCACACACCAGTAATCCCAGCAGCACAGCCTGAGGCAGGAGGGTCACAAGTTTGAAGCCAGCCTCAGTAACTTAGTGAGGTCCTAAGAAACTTGGTGAGACCCTGTCTCAAATAAAAAAATAAAAAGGGCTAGAGATATAGCTCAGTGATGAAGCATCTCTGGGTTCAATCCCCAGTACACAACAAACAAAAAACCTCCCAAAACTCAATAGCTCTAAAAGATAAACACTCTTTAACACAATGGCAATAACATTATAACACTAAAAAACCCTACAGTAATTCCTTAACATCCTCAAATATCTAGCCCTGTTAAATTTACCTGGTTTCTCATCTTTTAAAATTGCATGTATTTTATTCAAATCAGGATTCAGACAGGTTTATAAATTGCATTTATTTAATAGATGAGTTATGAGTCTTCTATATAGAAGGAGACTGAAGAGTATCTATTCAGAATTCAGATAAAATTCTCTTCTGAATTAAACCTAGTACTACATGTTGGGGGTCACAAAGATTAGGAAGATATAGTCCCTAAGGAACTCAGTTGTGTGCTCCTATTAATGTTCTGTGAGTATATTTATCACAGAACTTATCACTTATGATTAGTATGCGTTTATGTATCTATCATTCCAGGTGGTAAGTCCACTAAGAGGTAGGGATGATTTCATGTTCAACATTGCAGTTTTTATACTTAGCATAGATCTTGGCATATAACAGGGGATGGAGTAATTTCGTCTAACTGGGAATCCAAAGAGTTTCCAGCCAGGCACAGTGGCACACACCTGTTATCTCAGTGGCTTGGGAGGCTGAGGAAGGAGGATCATGAGTTCAAAGCCAGCCTCAGCAATAGCAAGGTACTCAGCCATTCAGTGAGACTCTATCTCTAAGTAAAATACAAAATAGGGCTGGGGATGTGGCTCAGTGGTTCAGTGCCTCTAAGTTCAATCCCCAATACTAAAAGAACAAACAAACAAACAAAAAAATAAAAACAAAAACAAAAAAACAGTTTCTAGCAGGGCAGAAACAATGTAAGGTTTTCACTAGTGGTAGATAAAAGGTTGTCAGTTGATTTCAAAGCATAACGACTGGAGATAGACTATTGCAGAGTCCGGGTTAGAAAGGATGAGGGTGAGTATGGAGAGAAGATGGATTGGAGAGTTACTGAGTATGTAAATGGTCAGGATTGGGTAATTTCTTACATGCAGAGAATGAAGAGTTTCAGGCTTGGGTGATGGTGGTGTCACCAACAAATTCAGAATGAAGAGGAAAAGCAGGTTTAAGATGTGGAAGATAAGTTCAGTTTGGGACAGGCTGAGGTTAAGGTAACTGTTCAGGAGATGTCATCTATAGAGATGTTTGCAACCATCTGGGTGTGGTGGTGTATACCTGTAATTCTAGCGGTTTAGGAGGCTGAGGTAGGAGGATCCCAAGTTCAAAGCCAACCTCCGCAACTTAGTGAGTCCCTAAGCAACTCAGTGAGACCCTGTCTCAAAATAAAAATATAAAAAAAGGTTATTATTTTTTAAAAATTTTTTTTGAGAGAGAGAGAGAGAATTTTAATATTTATTTTTTAGTTTTCGGCGGACACAACATCTTTGTTTGTATGTGGTGCTGAGGATCGAACTCGGGCCGCACGCATGCCAGGCGAGCACACTACCGCTTGAGCCACATCCCCAGCCCAAAAAAAAGGTTATTTTAAACCAAAACTCATGAGAGAGGTCAGGAATAAAGAACTAGGAGTCATGAGCATATAGATAGAGCTTAAAAATGGATGCCATCACTCAGGGACTGGACATGCAGCATAACAGGAAGTGGGTTTAGGATGGAACTCTGTGGAACCTTACAGGGAAATTGAAGAATGAGAAAGAAAAGGAATAGCAAGGGGAATTGGAAGAAGACCAAGAAAGTATGGTACCACGGCAGCCAAAGGAGTTCAGGAGGTGGGCAATGGGAGTAGTTAACACTTGAGAGGCAGTTAGGGAGGTGATGGCAGAGAATAGTTGAGTATGGCTGGGGTGTGGGGCATTGTAGAAGAGTGGCAGGAGGTTAGCCCAGAAAGGTCAGTTAAGCCTTTATCCAAAAGGGCCTTGGCCACCAGGTGAAGGGGTTAAGGCTTCCTTTTGCAGGTAAATGGGAGTCACTGAGGAGATTCAAGTAGGAGTGACCTCGTTAGATCGAGGTATTTTAGAAAAGTCAGGTTGAGGCAGCATGTAGAAGAAGGCCTCATTAAGGCAAAGTAGGAATGGGTTGTGGAAGAAGGGAGAGTTTCCCAAGATCTTTAGTAGATAAAATTTGCAGCCTCCCCAACCCCAAAAAATAGCCAATGCTCACTGAGCCATGTTCTAGGTAGTATTCTAAGTACATACATCGATTATCTTGCTAAATCCTTAAAACCAACCTGTGAGATAGATAAGTATCATTAACGTCATTTTATGCACAATGAAACAGGAACATAGAAATAAAGAAATTTGGTGAACAGAGATAGTAAGTGGCAGAGCATAAATTCAAACTCAAGTGGCTTGACTTTTTACTTTTTTGGTACTGGGGATTGAACTCAGGGGCACTCAATCACTGAGCCACATTTCCAGCCCTATTTTGTATTTTATTTAGAGGCAGGGACTCACTGAATTGCTTAGCTCCTCACTTTTGCTGAGGCTGGCTTTGAACTTGCAATTCTCTTGCCTCAGCCTCTCGAACCACTGGGATTACAGGCATGTGCTGCTGCATCCAGCTAAGTGGCTTGACTCTTAACCCATACTGGTTTTTTTTTTTTTTTAAAGAGAGAATGAGAGAGAGAGAGAGAGAGAGAATTTTTTTAATATTTATTTTTTAGTTCTCGGCGGACACAACATCTTTGTTGGTATGTGGTGCTGAGGATCGAACCCAGGTCGCACGCATGCCAGGCGAGCGCGCTACCACTTGAGCCACATCCCCAGCCCCCATACTGTTTTTTTAAAAACAATTTTTTTTAGTTATAGATGGACACAATATCTTTATTTATTTTATGTGGTGCTGAGGATCGAACCTAGGGCTTCCCACGTGCTAGGCAAGTGCTCTACCACTGAGCTACAACCCCAGCCCTTAACCCTCACTCTTAACGTCATTGGTCATTGTTGTGCCATGATTGGATGTGGGAAGTGTGGGGGTTGTTAGTTCGAATTAGGTTGAGCTATACATTATCAGATAGCCAAAATAACGATGGGTTATGTATAATTGTAATGTACCAATAAAAATATGGAAATAAATATCTCAATGCAAAATAAAATAAAAGAAAGAGTATAGTATAATGCATTTAACAACAACAACAATAACAAAATAGCCACTGGCTAAACTGGATAGAAATTCATTTCTCTTTCAAAGGGTTTAATGTCCAAACTTCAGGGTATAAGATACAACTCCAATGAGCACATTCGTGTTCCAAGCAGCAAAATGCTATGTTGCAGGAGTAAGGAGAGAACAGATATTAGGTGAAAGCTAGCAGTCTTTGCTATAAGGGAGATTCCAGGATTCTGACATTTGCATAGAGGATTGCATGCAGGATGCTATCATCCCCAATTTAAGTGGAGAATACAGGAAACCTATTAGAACTTCATGTTTGTTTTCCTAGGGCCTTTGGCTTCACCTAGAAGCAAAAGCCTGTTTATTTGTATTATTTTGTTTTTTGGTGTACTTCCCCTTTCCTATCTAGCCATGCAGTTCTAGTGAGATCTTCCAATCAGTACTCTGTCTCTCTGGCAAACAATTTGATTGATTGAGGTATGGCCATGTGATCCAGGCCAGGACAATCAGAATACTTCACTTTAATTACTTTTTTTGACTTAATTGAGGAAAAAATTGTGACATGACTGGAAAATGTATGGCCAGAAACTGCTGATGGCCCTTTTTTTAATTACTTTTTTTTTAGTTGTCAATGGACCTTTATTTATTTAATTAATTTATATGTGGTGCTGGGCTCAGAACCCAGTGCCTCACACATGCGAGGTGGGTGCTCTACCACTGAGCTATAATGCCAGCCCACAGCTGATGGCCCTTTTTATGGTCAGAGGGAGAAAACCTGTCTAAAAGAATGCCAAAGGCTAAATGTTTTTTCTTATAAGTGGATGCTGTTCCATAATGGAGGGGGGGAGGGAAGAATGGAGGACCTTTGGATTGGGAAGAGGGGAGTGAGGGGAGGGGAGAAGATATGAAGGTAGGAAAGATGGTGGAATGAGACAGACCTTATTACCCTATATACATGCACAGTTACAAGATTCGTGTTCAAGTTCCTAGTCTTACTTGTCTTTGATGCCCATATGCCCCTATGATTATATGAGGCTTCTAATAGATTCCCTCTTTTGCCCAAGTTTAAGTAGCATTTCTGTTACTTGATATCATTGAAGTCTTGATAAAATCTGTTGTAAAAGGTAATTCTAAAATCAATGTAGATGTGTTTAGGATCCGTGTTTTGTATTTATTGGGGGGGGTGAGATTATAGTAAATAGTAACCAGGAGCAGGGAGATAGTTTATGAGACTGTTTCAGTAATCTACCTGAAGGTAATAACAATCTGAGCTAAGGCACATCAGGGGGCCAGGCTTGCCATGACCCGTTTCTTATAAGCCTTGAGCCAGCTGCCCATATCTATGGGCTGGTCATCTTTATATGGTTGCAGTGTAACTAGTCACTATTTATTATGGGCATTTTCCCTCAGTCCTTAGGCATAGTTATAATAGCTGCTTAAAAATTCTTGTTTGTTAATTCTGAAAATGTTGGTCATCTTGGGGTCACTTTTTATTGATTGCCTTTCTTCTTCAGTATGGGTAATATATTCCTGTTTCCTATATATCCATTCATTTGGACTTGTCTCCTGAACATTGTAGAGGATGCAAATCTGTATTTCATTTTTTCCCTATGAAAAGTATTGATTTTTGTTTTTGTTTTAGCAGACAGTTAATATAACTCAAACTCCATACTCAGTCTCTCTTATGGTAGGCACCAACTGAAATACCTATTCAGTTCTTTGAAACTTACATGGACTGTTTGAAGATGGCCCCACACACTTATAATTCAGAGGTTTGTCAGACTTTGAGGCATTTTATATGCAGAATTTAGGGCTCTACCTATCAGGCTTGGTCCATTTTAGGATTTTACCCCCACTCTTTCCAGCTGCTGTGGAAACCCTGAGCTCTATCCTCTGATTTTCAAGTTAGTAAGATTCAATTTCAGCCAGTCACCAGAGCACTGACTGGGGCCTACTCTGTGGCTAAAAGTCTTAAAAATGGGAAGCTCATCTAGATCTGATCCCATCTTTGAAGTGTTGATTTTCTTCCAGTTTCCGCCTACTTGTCAATATTTGCAGGTAGTTATTTTTTTTAATATTTTGCTCAGGGTATATACTTGCTATATCTGAAGGAAGATGAACTTGATGAAAGCTACTTGGTCTTTTATTGGAAACCAAAACCTGTCAAGTCACTACTATTATTTAACCTGTGGCATATATGGCAGGAGCACTCTAGTGCAGTAAGAATTTGTATGTAGGCTTTGGATGTTTGATCCAGAAGATGTGACTTGATAAAGGAAGTCTTTACAATTAAGTAAGCTAAAGGTGATGACATTTTAGGATGACACGTTTGGAGGTATGAGTGGCTTGGTAATCTCCCACTTGGTCTACTGTGAACTTAAATAACGTCACCCTACACAGGTGGAATCCTACTGTCACCAACCTGAGTGCCTCTCCCATAAGGAGTTTCATTCATCAAACACCTCCTATCCTAGTATCTCTGGATCACCTCTGCTTTAAAAAAAAAAAGCAATATTTGAACTTAATGTAGTAAACTACACTTTCTTTGCAGTTTATAGTTCAGAACAACAGGCCAAGACTACTACCCAGTCCTCTGCCAGACCTACTGTGTGGGATGCACAGGGTAGATAAATTGACAAGTGTTTTACTGGGTTGGATGGTCAGGGATTAGTGACAAAGTATAGGTAGGGAAATAAAAGAGAGGAGTTAAGGACTAGCTTCAAATTTCTGCTTTTAGCATCTAGATGGGTGGTAAATAGAGGATAGAAAAGAAAGCAAGTTTAAGGGAGAAGGTGAATTCAGCTTTGGCCATGTTTGAAGTATCTATGAGACAGTTAGGCAGAATATATATGAATCTGGAAGGCTGAAGAGACATCTGAGAGGGTGATAAATATTGAAGAATGACTGGCAGATAAGCATAGATGAAGCTACCTGTGTAAGTGATATAACTGGATAACGTATACAGAATGGGAACTGATAACAAAGCCCAGTGGTAAAGCAGGGGATACTATAAGAAATGAGTCACTTTGAGAGACTGAGAAGCAGTCAGAAAAGGAAAGGCAAAACAGGAAATGTGGTATACAGAAGCCAGGGGAGATGAGTTTCAAGAAGGAGTTAGTGGCCAATAGAGTCCAATTCAGAGAAAAGTAAGGAAAGCAGGCACTAAAAAGCATCCATTGGATTTAGCATCTAAAAGATCTTCATCTCAGAGTTCACATTTGCAGTGGAGAGGCAGGGAGTGTGACCACATTGTAGTGGTTTGAGGAGTACATGGGGGTGGTAGATAACAGCATGTGGCTCTTATTAATCATCCTTTCCAGAAACCATTCCCCTATGTAGTCCCCTACTCTTAAGTCTGGTGTGCTCTGTGAAAATGTAAGGAAGTGATGCTGCTTAAATTCCAAGGGTAGGTTGTAAGAAGCCTTGAAACTTTTGCCTTGGCCTTTTGGAGCTCTGAACAACCACATAAGAAATCTGAGCACCTTGCTAAGGAGATCAAGTAAAGAAGCCCTGAGACGACATGGAGTGAGACAGCAACACAGCTAAGCCCAATTTCCAGATATCTCCACCAGGTGGCAGGCATAGGAATGAAGGAAGCCATTTGGGGCCCTCCAGACCCACCTGCCAATCAGCTGGATACTACTGACCCCATTAGATACCTCATAGGGTAGACTTGCCAACATTCCTCACACAGTCATGAATATAATTAAATAATTATTATTTAAGCCCTAAGTTTTGGGGTGATTTTTTACACATGATGTAAAACCCGAAGATTGGGTGTTGAAGTAGTGAGACTGTTAGTGCATGTTATACTTTCAATAAGCTTGGAAAGAGAATGATCTAATGGCAGCTGGAAGGTCACAAGACTGAGGGAAGATTTTGATAAAAATGTTAGAGACTTGGGAATGTGCACAGGCTGATGGGGAAGAGCTATGAGAAAGAGAAAATTGAAAATGTAGAAGAGGGAGGAGGCAGCTGATGCATGAAGTTCTCAGAAGGGAAAGGATGTGATCCATACTCTGGTAGAGGGTCTGATCTTAGAAACCAGGATAGTAGGATACTTTAGCTTCTAAATTAGAAGGTATCTTCCCTCCTCTGGATATTTAAAAATGCCAAGCTTTCAAACATATATAATTATATAAATGTTACATGTGTATGTATGTGTGTATGTGTTTATATATATTTTACATGTATGTATAGGTTATATATATATATATATATATATATATATATATAAAATATATGAAAATTTGTTGGAAAATGTTGGATCTACCAAGGATTTACTGACTTAACCCAGGCCAGAAAGTGACTGAATCTACACTCTTGAACTAAAATCTAAGTTATCTTTACTAAGGTCACATTAAAACCATACTTCCACAGAGTAAGCTGGTCTGGGCTCAGTGGGCTCTCAAAATATTATAGGGTTTAAATTCCATTGCCTCTTAGATAATTACCTAGAAATTCTTTCCAAGAAAAAGAGCTGTTGACCTCATACCTCTGCCTGTTGCTGTCCCACTTTCAGCAGGGACTAAGTATTGGCCCCCAAGGAAGACTTGTGGTAGTTTGAGCTGGTGGTGGTTGACCCTCTGTACCATAAAGTCACTTTTGCTTCACCTTTCACAGTAGCAGGACCATAAAGTCACTTTTGCTTCACCTTTCACAGTAGCAGACTTCCCCAAGGAAAAGCCCGATCAAGGCAAAGTGGAATAGTAATCCAATGCAAAAATAAACCACTTTTAAAAAACTTTCTCATTTTGGAAAAAATGCAAACATATACAAAATTAGACTAGAATAATGAACCCCCATATTCCAGCACCAATATTTATTTCTGCTCATCAATAAAATGTCATACACATGTGTGCGTGCACACACACACGTGTGTGGGTATGTGCAGTTGTAAGTTGTTTAAAGTAGTTGGTCCTTTTTATTCACAGATTTCATATTTGCAAGTTTACCTACTTGCTTAAACTTATCTTAAACCCCACAATCAGTACCTGAAGTACTTTCATGGTCATTCGTGGACCTGCACAGATTGGCCAAGCACTCAATGTTCTCAGTTGAGTTTGGATAAAATGACACACTGTCTTCTTGTTTTAGCTCTTATGCTATATATTTTTCATAGTCTATCTAATGCCACATTTTTTATGCCTTTTATTGATGATTTCACTGTTTAAAATGGCCCCTAATCATTACACTGATATGTTGTCTAGTGTTCCTAATTGCCAGAAGTGATGTGCCTTATGGAGAAAATATATGTATTAGATAAGCTTCATTTAGGCATGAGTTATAATACTGTTGGTTGTGAGTTCAATATTAATGAATCAACAATATGGTACATCCAGAAAAAGGAAGAAGAAATTTGCCAGTTAATATGTGAGGCTTGGGGCTGGAGTTGTGGCTCACTGGTAGAGCACTTGCCTAGCATGTGTAAGGCAATGGATTTAATCCCTGGCATCACGTAAAAAATAAAGTAAATTAAAAATAAAATAAAATAAAGATATTGTGTTCATTTACAACTAAAATAAAATATGTGAGCCTTCTCTGAGAAGAGATAAGATACCATCTTTAGTGTGAGATGAAGCTGTGGAATAGATGGAAAAGCACCTAAATTAATGGGTTTATGAGATGACTGATTTTAAAAAGCAGAGTGGAGAGCACTGTTGTGTGGCTGAAAACTAAAGTCATTTATGGTCATGCTACCTGAGAGCAGGAAAAATTTAAACCCTTCTCGCCTCATGTTTTGTTGTAAAGAAATATCATATATAATTAATTCTTTTTAAATTTTCTTTCTTTATTTTTGTATTACAAATCTTAATACACCATGATATCATAATTTATCATATCTCTGATTATATATAAGGTATGTTGACACCAAATTCAATTCTTTAAAAAAATAGATAATAAATAAGATATCTTTTTTTTTTTTTTTAAACATTTTATTTCTTAGTTATCAGCGGACACAACATCTTTGTTTGCATGTGGTGCTGGGGATCGAACCCGGGCCGCACGCATGCCAGGCAAGCGCGCTACCGCTTGAGCCACATCCCCAGCCCTAAATAAGATATCTTTAAACAGAAACATATATAAAACTAATTCATGTATTGATCATTTGAAAGGAATGAGACCAGAGGTTCACAGGAACTGAACCTTGGAGTTCTACTGTGAGTAATAGTTCACTATTTGCTAATTAATTGTATAAGTTGACTTTATATAGCCTCACTACCACAAATAATAAGAATCATTTGTGTACACCCTGACATAGGTTTTATGTGTGTTTGGGAAGAGTTTAATCCAAATTGCAGATATGCTAATATTTTATTTATAAATATTTTAATGTCTCTCTAACCACAGTGGTTCTCCAAAGTGTGGTCTGAGTAACCCTGGAGACACCTGGGACCTTTTCAGGGTGTTTAGGAATTCGTCCTTTTTCTAACTGAATCTCCATGAATTTGGATTTTTTTCATAAAATTCAACCAAAACAACATATTACAACCTTAAATAAGAAGCAAATATGAGAATCTAGCTGTTTGTATTAATGCAGATATTAAAGTTATTTGCAAAAAAATGTAAAGTGGTTCTTTTAATAAAATTTTATTTACACAAATTTGTAGTGGGTTCATTGTTATTTTTTTCTATTTTACTATTTTTTTCTTTTTGGTTCTGGGATCAAATGCAAGACCACACAAGTGCTCTACCACTGAGCAACACCCCAGTCACTATTGTTATTTTAAAGGGTTAGTAAATATTTTTTAAATTTCAGTTTTTATTTCTAAAACATTATATTTCTATCTCCTACATGAACAAAAGCTATTTAGGATGTAAAATATTAATATTTTTATCATATGCATGTAACTTTATTTTAAAAATATAAATATAAAATATAAATAAAAAATATTTTGTTTATTTAGTTGTAGCTGGACAGAATACCTTCATTTTTATTTTTATGTGGTGCTGAGGATTGAACCCAGGGCCTCGTTCACACTAGGTGAGTGCTCTACTGCTGAGCCACAACTCCAGCCCAGGTCAGTATTTTAAAAAGAAATATTAGTGCAGTTTCCTTCAGCATACCTATTTGCAAAACCTATCAAAAGGTGGAGGACTTTTTAAACTGCCTCACATATGCATGAATAGCAATTAACACAGTAAGAACAATTCTGGTTATGAAATGTACCAAGGTAAATTTCTGCAACTCTGAAATAGTTTTCTTTAAAAAATATTTTAAGGGGCTGGGGTTGTGGCTCAGGGGTAGAGTGCTTGCCTAGCATGCATGAGGCACTGGGTTTGATCCTCAGCACCACATAAAAATAAATTAAAAAATAAAGGTATTGTGTACATTTACAACTTTAAGAAATATTTTAAAAATATTTTAAAATAATTATAGACTCACAGGAAATTGAAAAAGTAGTATATAGAGACCCATGTATCTATCACCAAGCTCTCCCTCTTAGTGATATGTTATATAGCTAGCATAATCTCAAATTCAGGAAATTGGTAATGGTACAATAATATTAACTAGAATGTGGGCTTTATTCAGTTTTCATCATTTTTACATGTGTTCATGTACAAGTGGTTCTCTGTGGTTTTATCCCATGTATACACATAGTGAGTTGGGTGATCATCAGCACTGCCAAGATGTAAAACTCTTCAGTTGCCTCCTTTGTATTTTCCATTTATATTCATATCCATCCTGCTTTACTTTTACACTTTTTCAGTGATTGATCTGTTCTCAATCTCTAAATTTTTGTAATTTTGAGAATGTTATGCAAATGAAATCCTGTACTTTGGAGATTGACTTTTTTTTTCACTAAGTATAATGTTCTTGAGGTCCATATGGGTTGTGATTGAAAGACTTATGGATTACCTGGTTTTGCTATTGTAAAGTTACCATGAACATTTACATACAGGTTTTTGTGTGAACACAAATTATCATTTCTCTTGGATAAATGCCCAAGAATGACTTGTGGAGTTCTATGATAAGTACATGTTTAGTTAAGCACATATCAGAATGAGCCTTGCCATTGTATATTCCTAAAAGCAATGTATGAAAAATTTCCATTGCTAGGCTGGGTGTGGTGGTGCACACTTGTATTACCAATGAATTAGGAGGCTGAGGCAGGGAGATGGCAAGTTTGAGACCAGACTCGGAAACTTGGTGAGATCCTCAACAATTTAGTGAGACCCTGTCTCAAAAATTAAAAAAAGGCTGGGTACAGTGGAACATGCCCATAATCATAGCAGCTCAGGAAGCTGAAGCAGGAGGATCACAAGTTCAAAGCCCACATCAGCAACTTAGTGAGGCCCTAAGCAACTCAGAACCTGTCGCTAAATAAAAATATAATACGAGACTTGGGGTGTGGCTCAGTGGTTAAGCTCCCTTAAGTTCAATCCCTGGTACCAAAAAAAAAAAGAAAGAAAGAAACAAAATTTAAAAATGACTGGGGATGTAGCTCAGAAGTAAAGCACCCCTGGGTTCAATCCCCAAGTACCAATTAAAAAATTCAGTTGCTAACATTTGTTATTACCATTATTTATATTAGCCATTCTCATTGGTGTGGTTTTACTTTGCATTTCCCTAATGGCTAATGATGATGTACATATTTTCATGTTCTTCTTTGTCATCTGTATATCCTCTTTTCTATCCATGCCTTTTGCTTATTTTCCAACTGGATCTTTATTTTTAACTATAGGATTTTGAGAGTTCTTTATATATTCTGAATACCAATCCTTTGTTGTATATATAGTTTGCAAATATGTTCTCCCAATCTGTAGTTTGTATTTTCAGTCTCTTAATAGGATCTTTTCAGCATAATAACTTTTAATTTTGTTAGTGTAATATGTAATTTTTCATGTTTTTATTGTTTCATGATTTTTATATTTAAGTCCACAGTCCACTTTGAGTTTATTTTTTTTAAACTATTAAAGAGATTTGTTTTTGAAAATTTTTTTTCTTTTAGTTGTTGATTGACATTTTTTTCTTTTTTTGTTTAACAACAGAAATTTATTCTCTTGCATTTTTGTTTTTTTAATTTTTTTTTGGTTATAGATGGACACAATGCCTTTATTTATTTATATGTGGTGCTGAGGACTGAAGACAGCGCCTCACATGTGCAAGGTAAGTACTCTACCACTGAGCCACAACCCCAGCCCTGCTTGTTTATTTATTTATTTATTTATTTATTTATTTATTTATATGCAATGCTGAGAATCGAACCCAGTGCCTCACATATGCTAGGCAAGTGCTCTACCACCGAGCTACAACCCCAGCCTCTTGATTTCATTTTCGTAGATAG
Source organism: Urocitellus parryii (assembly GCF_045843805.1). NCBI lineage: Eukaryota > Metazoa > Chordata > Mammalia > Rodentia > Sciuridae > Urocitellus > Urocitellus parryii. The sequence goes on from NC_135547.1 coordinate 44,510,461, forward strand.
TGTGAGGTTCAATTTTTTTCCTATGGATGAACATTTATTCCGACACCATTTTTTTAAAAAATTCTATCCTTCTTCCATTGAAGTTTGTTACACCATTTGTAAAGTCAGTTGAGTGTACCTGTGCTGGTCTGTTACTCATTTCCCTTGACCTGTATCTATCACTCCCCAAGGATCCTACTGTCTCAATTTACTGTATCCATCCAATATTTTAACTTGCAATAAAGATATTCCCCCAGTTTATTCTTCTCTTTAAAAATTGTTTTAACTATTCTAGTTGCTTTACCTTTTCCTATAGGTTTTGTAAGCTTGCCTATATTAATGATAAATCTTGATAATATTTGGATAATAATTATGTTAAATGTACAGATCACCTTGGGGGAAATTTACATCTTTACTATATTGAGTGTTCTATTCAATGAACACTGTATATTTTTCTTTTTTTGTACCAGGGATTGAACTTTGGGGCACACCCCCTCTTTTTTGAGAGGGTCTCGCTAATTTGCTGAGGCTGGCTTTGAACTCATGATTCTTCTGCCTCAGCCTTCTGAGCTGCTGGGATTACAGGAGTGGGCCACCATGCCCAGCTATTTTTCCATTTTTAAAGAAATGTTTTTTCTTTCATCAACATTTTATAGAAAGGGATGTACTTATGACATGAGAGGACTGGTGAAGTCTCAGTGCTTAATCCCAGCAAGGAGCAGACATGCTGCTTGCTGTGTGAATTCGGTAGCCTCAGTTTCCTCATTTGTGGTCACAGCTCCTTCATAATATCATTGTGAAGATTTAAAGAGACAGTGGAGGTCTGAGTCCTGCCTCTGTCTTCTTTACTTTCCTCCTTTTCACCCTTTGCTTTTTGGGCCTTTCGAGCCCTCATCTGTGACCCCCATAGGCACTAATAGTGGGAATGACTTCCAAGGGGTGTCATGAGGAATGAAGGTGAGAATTGACTGCCTGATAGTGTAGGGACATCTAGGCAGTGATTATTATTAGTATTCTGCCTTTCTCTGAGAGAAACTTGATGGAAATCAAGAAGATAGCTCCAAGAGCTGGTAGCAAGATCTTGCTGTAGGTTTGGGACAATGGAGAAAGTTCATCATAGCACAACAGACAATAGGAAAGAAAATCTCCAAACCTTGTGACAGCTATGACCCAACTTCTACAGAAAAAGAATTAAACTGTCTGTGTATAAAAGTAGATTTAGAGGCATACACACCAAACTGGACTGCCAGGAGTTGAGGGACTTTCACATTTACTTTTTCCCCTTTTGTGCTTGAAAGCTATTTCTTTTTAACTGAGTTTGTGTTGTACTAAACAATGTCAAAATAAATTATTTTTCAAAGGCCAATCAGTTGAAAAAATTAACTAGTTAGCAAACTGTGCACACACAAATATAGTGGGATAATTTCCCTTAAATTTCTCTTCCATTCAACTGCCTGCCTGGCCTTTGTTCTTCTTCATCTCCTTGGCTCTCCAGCTTCCCATCCTCCAAAGTTTCTGAGTTATCCTTGTGCAGGAAATTTGAGTTACTCTTTCCCTTAGACCTGGGTCATCTCACCTTGATTCATGGAGCCTTAATCCCCTCCCCAAATAAGCAAGCATTCCACAGGTGTCTTCATGACTGAAGACAGTTCCTTCTGTGAAAGGAATTACTTGGTTAGCTCATAAAGGGATTCCCCACCCCTAATGATGTTGGGGAGAGTAGTCTAAAGCTAGTGACTTCAATGAATTCTGTGTGAAGAGGCTGGGAGGGAGGGTTTAGGTAATCCATTACATGGATGTTCAAAGAATTTGGAGAGAAGTGTTTGGTACAGTTACGATGACATTCCACAGCATGGCACTTGTAATGCACTAGGTACCCTTTTAAAGACTTTGCGTATGTTCCTTCATTTAATCCTCACCTCAAACCTATGAGGTGCTTCCTGTTATTATTTCCTTTTTACTGATGAGGAAGTTGAAACACAGAGGTTAACTACCTTACCCAAGTTCACACAACTAGTAGAGGCAGGATCCAGAGGCTGAGGAATGCTTAAGTCATGTTCCTCCTCTCTTTGTTCAATCATCCAGTCCTTCCACAGACAACCTGACTGGCAACCAAGTGCAATATTCAGATTGGAGTCAATATATTAATTTGAAGTTTTGAGCCAGTGCCAGGCTCCCAAAACCTGTCCTGGGGAATATAGCTTAATTGGTACAGTATAGCAAAATGTCCTGCTTGTTGAAACTAAATTTCTAGTTATCTTCTTTTTCATCAATAAGTCATTGAGGGTTGTATCCCAGCAAAATAGGATATAAGGTCTCCAAACAAAAAGGGGATTATGGAGTTTCATTATAAAGAGAGTTGGATTAGTCTTTTAGTAGTTGGGTACCTGAAGATGTGGTATTCAGCCAGAGTAAACACAGAGTGGTTTGAACTCTGGATGTGCAGGTTTGCAGAAGATGAAATTGTGTCGTTGGTCTTCAGCTGGAGAAGTATTTGCATCTGCTGAGAGAAAAAGCATTGCTCTGATTGCTGATTGTTCCTGTTCTCAATAGAGTACCAGGTCAAGAGAGCTCATTTCTGGTTTGGGGGCAAGCTTTTCCCAGTTCATTTGTTTTACTGCAGTTAGAACCTCCCATATTTTTACACTTCACAAATTATACCTGAAAATTTTTAGGTCACCATGGTAACTGTCTCTCCAGCATCATTCCCTGGACACTGAAGAATGAGGGAATTGACATATATCAACAGGGAGGGGGTGGGAGTTGTTTTATTATTGCTGCTCTCTCAAGCCAGTAGGAAAGTGCTCAATTACCTGTGATCAGGAGGATTAGTGATACCTCAAGTTAGGGATATAAGAGGGTGGATCCTGCTATGCCATTTATTTCTAGTCTGTGCAAGAAGTTATTGTGGCTGGTACCAGTATGGTGGAATAGGGCTATGGAAAATGGAGAATTGATGCAAGAAATAATGTACCGGTAGAACAAAGGGACTTTCTGACATGGGAGATTCAGGAGAGTTTAGAAATAATACCCAACTTAAGATTCAATTGAGGGCTGGGCTGTGGCTCAGTGGTAAAGCGCTCACCTACCATGCGTGAGGCACTGGGTTCGATCCTCAGCACCACATGAAAATAAAATGAAGATCTTGTATCCACCTATAACTAAAAAATAAATATTTTTTAAAAAGTTTCAGTTGAGCGTGGGGGTATAGCTCAGCAGTAGAGCATATAGTTAGTATTCTGAGTTTGATCCCCAGCATCAAGATTTGATTGAACAACTGATGAACGATGAAGCCATTCCACAAAAGAGAGGAAATGGAAGGAGGAGCAGGTTTTCCAGAATTATTATTTCTTTTTTTTTTTACTCTTTTGGGTTTGAGTTGCCTACTATTTTAATTCCAACTGAAGATGTAAAGTAAACAAAGGGTTATACGAGTATGGATTCATAGAAGAGGTCAGGCTTGGACATGTAAATTTGAGAAATGGTATTAATTACCCTGAGAATTGATAATAAAACATGAAGAACTGAATGACAATGAAAATTCCATCTTTTTGTGTGTGTGTATGTGGTGCTGGGGATTGAATTCAGGACCTTGTGCATGGGAGGAAAGCACTCTTCCAACTGAGCTATATCCCCAGCCCCAAAATTCCATCTTTGATCCAGGATTGTTGAATATAGCCAACCCAAGCAGTACTCAAAGGCAAATTTAAAGCCAAAGTACATATACTTCATATTATATGAAAAAAGACTGAAATACAATGAATGTGGAATGTAATTGATTAGGTAGGTAGAAGGGATGATATAATGAAGAGTAGAAATGAATGATGTAGAAATTAAAGAAGCAATAGAAAAATTAGTTAAACCAAAAGTAAATTCACACAGAAAACTAATACCCCTCTGAGCAAACTGGCCTAGAATAGAGACAAATGTACAAATTAAAATTATTTGAGCCAGGTGCACTCCTGTAATCCCAGTAGCTTGGGAGGCTGAGGCAGGAGGATCACAAGTTCAAAGCTGGCTTCAGCAACTTAGTGAGATCCTCTCTCAAAATAAAAAAAAGGGGGGATGAGATGTAGCTCAGTGGTTAAGTGCCCACGTTAAATCCCCAGTACTAAAAAAAATAAAAACTAAAAAAAAATTGGAATGAGTGCTCTATGCCACTTAAAAGTGCCAATTAAAAAACGTGGGATAAAATGGAAGAGCTATAGAGCCGGGTGTGGTAGTGCATGCCTGTAATCCTAGTGGCTTGGGAGGTTCAGACAGGAGGATTGCAAGTTCAAAGCCAGCCTCAGCAATGGTGAGGTGCTTAGCAACTCAGTGAGACCCTATTTCTAAATAAAATACAAAATAGGGCTGGGGATGTGGTTCAGTGGTTGAGTATCCCTGAATTCAATCCCTGGTACAAAAAAAAAGGAAGAGCTATAACTATGGATACACTATAGATAAGTCCTATGATTTGATAGGATGTTTCATAATGACTTTAAATATTCCATTGAAGTGCAGAGGTTTATAGATGAAACAAGTTATTCAAAATGTGAATAATTACTGAAGCTGATTGATGGGTACATGGGGGAATCATTATACTGTTTTCTATGTGTTTAAAAATTTTTTTCTGTGTGTTTAAAAATTTTCCATTAAAATCATTTTGAAAAGCCCTTCTAAATCATTTGAAAACTTAAGTAATGTCAGGAATTTCTTAGAGCTGAATCAACCTTTAAATATTAAGATCTTCAGTAGTTCAGAGTCAAAATATTATAGGCAATGTAAGAAATGAGGAAGGCTCTTGAACATGAGCCAGTGCTAGCAAAGTAGGTCCTGCTGAATGAGAGCCATCTCCCCTTCCACTCAGGTTTGTATGGAATATAGTCCTTGATCCAGCAACTCCACTTGTAGGAATGTACCCTCAGGAAATAATTGGTTGTATGTGCACACCTGTATATGAATAAGGATGTCCTAAGTGGATTCATAATAGTAAATCAATTGAAACAAGGCAATGACAAACACTAAGGGGGCTTAAGAAGTCATGGTGCTGTGGTTTAAATGTATCCCCCCAAATTTTGTGTGTTGTAAATTTATTTATTTATATTTTTTTAAAGAGAGAGTGAGAGAGAATTTTTAATATTTATTTTTTAGTTTTCGGCGGACACAACATCTTTGTTTGTATGTGGTGCTGAGGATCGAACCCGGGCCGCACACATACCAGGCGAGCGCGCTACTGCTTGAGCCACATCCCCAGCCCCAATGTGTTGTAAATTTAACCTTCAAATTCCTATGTCAATGGTATTTGGAGGTGGAGTCTTTGGGAGCTGTGATATTATGATATATAATTTTTTCATTTTCATCCACAATTCCTGGTTCATAAACTCCCTCCTCAAAGCAGACCTAGAAAACTAGAATTTCTCTTTCTGAAGGTGTGTTATAAGTACTCTAATTTTCCTGTACCTTTCTGTCTTTGAAATGGCCATAAAGAAATTATTTGATCTACCCTTGTCCAATAGTAGATCATAAAAACTTCTTCATTGTGGAGGAGTCCTCCATACTCTAGAGGAAGGAATGCTGCCTAGGAATGGCCAACAACAATTCTGAAGCAGACAAGTCTTGTTATGTTTCCCCCACTCAATCTGCTAGCATTAGATTTGTTCAAACACATTCCTACACAGTTATCGATGCTTTGGTCATTCCTGTGCAATGAAGTATCTATAAAAACCCCAAAGAATAGCGCTTAGAAAGATTCCACATAGCTGAACACATGGAGTTTTTTGGTATGGAGGCTGGTATGCTTGGAAAGGATATGGAAATACTATAGCCCTCCCCTCATACGTTGCCCCATGCTTCTCCCCAGTTGTATGCTTTGTAATATTTTTTTTTACAGAAATTGGTAAACATCTTTGCCCGAGTTCTGTGAGCTGCTCAAGCAAAATAATTAAACTAGAGGACGGAGTCATGGGAACCACACTTAATGCTCAATTGTTCAGAAGCACAGATAAAAACAACCTGAGACTTGTGACTAGAATCTAAAGTGTGTGGGCAGTCCTGTGGGATCTTACACTATCTCCAGGTAGATAGTGTCAGAACTGAATTAAATTAAAGGACACACAGCTGGTATTCATTGCAAAATTGCTTGCTTGCTGTTGGGGAGAAGCACCCACTCATTTTGAGGTCACCAAAATCTTCTGTATTGATTGCTGTTGAGTGAGAACAGAGGAAAAATGCAATTTGTTTTTTCCAACACAGGAGGTAATTAGTATTCAAAGAGGTCATGTTGGTGGGACTGCCATGATGGCATTAGTAAGTTTATAAGAAGAAGAAGAGAAACCGAAGCTAGCACACTTACTTTGTCTTATGTAATGTCCTCGGACACGTTTTGATGCAGCATGAAGGCCCTAACTAGATACCAATCAGATGCTGGTATCATGCACTTGGATTTCCCAGCTTCCAGAACCATGATCCAAATAAACTTCTATTTTTTTAATAAATTATCTGGTCTCAGTTATTTTGTTATAGCAACAGAAAACAGACTGACACATGGTACTAAGCAAATAATTGGATATAGTACATTTATGAAAAATTTGTATACCTCAGACATCAGTTTCCTCATTTTTCAGTGGAGAAAGCCAAAGGAGGAAAGAAAAGAAATTGTACTCTTTAGTTAGTTTTATGAAGCTAGCAAATACTTGATACCCAAATCAGACAAGGACATTATAAGAAAGGAAATGTTCAGGATGATTTTCTTATAAAAATTCTAAACAATATTAGCAGGTTGAATCCAGCAATCTATAATAATTGTAAAAAATCAGGTCAAACTGGGTTTATCCAGCAATGCCTGATTGGTTTATTATTAGAAAACCAAGCAATATAATTTAACATATTAACAGATAAAAGGAAAAATATGATTCTCTTAATAGATAACAGTAAATTTACAATAAGAATGGAAAGGCCAGGCACTTTTGTGCTTGCTTGTAATCCCAGCGTCTCAGGAGGCTGAAGCAAGAGGGTGGTGAGTTCAAAGCTGGCCTCAGCAAAATCAAGATGCTAAGCAACTCGGTGAGACCCTGCCTCTAAATAAAATACAAACTAGGGTTGGGGATGTGGCTCAGTGGCCGAGTGCCCCTGAGTTCAAACCTTGGTACTCCCCATCCCCCTCCCCCCAAAAAAGAAAGGAAACATCTTCAGTCTGACAAATGGTATCGACCAGGAACCTGCAGCAAATGTCATTCTTAATGTGAATTGTTGAAAGTAGTTCCCTTGAGCTCAGGAAGACGATAAAGCTATCCCCTCTTACCACTTCCACTTCTTGGTCTTAGCCAGTATAATAAGGCAAAAGAAGAAGAAGAATTTTAAATGGTTCATAAAAGAAGAAATAAAACTTATTATTTGCAGATGATTTGCTTTTGTCATGAGAAAATCCTAAGAAATTTAAAAATAATTTAGAATTATTAGGAGAGCTTAGAAAAATCCATGACATCAATATTGAAAGATCAATCATATTTCTGTATATAATCAAAAGCACTTAAAAATAAAATTAAAAAAAAAACATTTACAGTGGTATAAAAAATCAAGTACCTTTAACTAAATAAAAGATATGTAAAACCTTAAGGAAAAGTTATAAAGCTTTGTTGACAATGCCAAGTGTTTGTGATTATGTGGACCAACAGAAACTGAAACACTGATGTATAGAGGTGGGAATTGGTACAACTTTGCTGTATAGCTTGGTAGTATCTTCTGAAGTTAAATCCATATACTCTATAACCCAGTAAATCCTAGATATAAACTTTATATATGTACATGTGTACCAAGAGACATAAAAACATGTTCCTAGGAACATTTTTCATAATTGTCCCAAACTAGGAACAACCAAAATGTTCATCAACAGTACAATGGAAAAATTCATTGAATGTAATGCAACACAGAAAATAGTAAACCAATACTATATACAAAAATTGAATTTCAAAAACATGAGTAGAAGTCCATTTTGATAGTATTAATTCTGCATATCCAAGAAATGGCAGAATTTTCTTTTTAAATATGGAATGCTTCATGAATTTGTGTGTAATCCTTGCACAGGGGCAAAATGGTAGAATTAATATTGTCAAGATAGCCATGCTACCAAAAGTGCTATACAGATTTAATGCAAATCCTATTAAAATTCCAATGACATTCTTCATAGATACAGAAAAAACAGTTGTGAGAAAAAAAGTTGGAAAAATAAGAGGCCCAGAATAGCCAAAACAATCCTTAATGAGAAAAGCGAGGCAAGAAGCATCACAATGCCAAACTTTAAATTATACTACAGAGTTATAGTAACAAAAACAGCATGGTATTGGCACCAAAACAGGCATAAAGAACTGCTGGAATAGAATAGAAGACACAGAGACAAACCCACATCAATACAGTGATATCATACTAGACAAAGGTGCCAAAAACATACACTGGAGAAAAACAAATAGTGCTTAGGAAAATGGAAATTCATATATAGGAGAATGAAATTTAATTCTTATCTCTCAACCCTGCACAAAAATCAACTCAAAGTAGATCAAAGACCTAGATGTCAGATGAGAACCCTGCACCTACTAGAAGAAAATGTAGGCCCAACACTCCAACATGTTGGCTTGGGAACTGACTTCCTCAAGAAGACTCTCAAAGCAAGAAGTAAAATAAAAAAAAAATATTAATAAATGGGATGGTATTACATCAAAAGAAAAGATTCTTCACAGCAAAGGAAACAATCAAGAGTGTGAAGAGAGAGCCTACAGAATGGGAGAAAATCTTTGCCAGCTGCATCCCAGATAGGGCGTTAATATCCAGGATATAAAAAAAAAAAAAACCGGAAAAAGCTTAATTCAATAAAAGCAAATAACCCAATCAATAAATGGGCAAAGGAACTAAACACTTCTCAAAAGAAGAAATAAGAATGGGGCTGGGGATGTGGCTCAAGCGGTAGCGCGCTCGCCTGGCATGCGTGCGGCCCGGGTTCGATCCTCAGCACCACATACCAACAAAGATGTTGTGTCCGCCGAGAACTAAAAACAAATATTAAAAATTTAAGAAAAAAAAAAAAGAATGTTTTGTTGAATTGTATTGTATTCAACAAGTTGAATTGTATTCAACAAATATATGAAAAATCTTCAACATTAGAGAAATGCAAATTAAAACTACATGGAGATTCCATCTCACACCCATCAGAAGAACAATTATTTGGAAAAATAAGAGGCCCAGAATAGCCAAAGCAATCCTTAGCGAGAAAAGCAAGCAGGAGGCATCACAATACCAAAACCTTGATTGTTTCTTTTGCTGTGAAGAATCTTTTCTTTTGACGTAATACCATCCCATTTATTGTTTTTTTTTTTTATTTTACTTCTTGTTTTGGAAGCCTTCTTGAGTAAGTCATTCTTAATAATTGGGATATATCCAGTAACAATAAATGTTGGTGAGAATGTATGGAAAAAGATGTGTGGAAAAATTTGCTGGTGGGTCTGCAAATTGGTGTAACCACTTTGGAAAGCAGTATGGAGATTCCTTACAAAACTAGGAATGGAACCACCATTTGACCCAGTTATCCCACTCCTTGGTATATATCCAAAGGATTAAAATCAGCATACTACAGTGATGCAGCAATATTAATGTTTATAACAGCACAGTTCACAATAGGTAACCCATGGAACCAGCCTAGGAGCTCTACAACAGATGAGTAGACAAAGAAAATGGTTTATATGCACAATGGAATATTAGCCATAAAGAAGAATGATTTTATGACATTTGCCAGCAAATGGATGGATCTGGAGACTATCATGCTAAGTGAAATAAGCCAATCCCCCCCAAATCAAAGGTTAAATGGTCTCTCTGATATGTGAATGCTAACACACAACAAGGGGAGGCGGAGGGAAAGAAGAGAAGTTCAGTGGATTAGGCAAACGAGAATGAAGGAAAGGGAGGGGGAATAGGAAAAGGAAAGACAGTAGAATGAATCATAAATTTCCTATGTACACATATGAATATGCCATAGTAAATCTCAACATTGTGTATATCCATAAGATTGGGATCCTAATTAGAATAAGCTATACTCCATGTTTGTATAAAAATGTCAAAATAGACACTTCTGTCATATATAACTAAAAAGAATTTTAAAAAAAGTTTAACTCCTTTTGAAGGGAAAAAAGTAACAAAATGTCCTTTTTAAAAAAAAAAAAAACATGAAGGTAAATAAACCAGATACAGAAACATATAATAATTGTCATCCTATTTATAGCAAGTTCAAAACAAATGATAGTGTTTCGGAATCCATATTTAAAGCTATAAAGAAAAGCAAGCAATTAACAGCCAGAGTTGTCAAAAGTATGGTTTCCTTTAGAAGAGAGGAAAGAGACTGTGATTGGACAGGAGCCCACAGGGATTTCTGAAAACATTCTATTTCTTGATCTTTGTGATGGTTTGCATGTAACTTTTAAGCTCTATATTTGCATTTTATGCACTTCATTCCCCTTTTAATGTTATTTATATTTTATGCCCCCCCCCCAACCACCCCGCTGTTTTAGGACATGGAGATACTAGGATCAATCTCAGGGTTTATTGTGAGAATAAAATGAAGTATAAAACCGTGTAGAGCTCTCAGAATATGCCTGGGACTTTATGAGACCTTAATAAATGTTATCTATCTAAGCACAAGTTTGATGTTGTTATTTTTTTTCTTATTTGTTGCTAACCCCACCTGCTTTTTCATATTTGTTGCCAACATTTCTCAGTTTGCGGTTTATATATCATTTCTGGTAATGCTATCTTCCGAATTATCAGTCTTTCCCCTTGTACTCTTTTATTAAGAGACTATTATTAAAGTCATTTCTTTTTAAAAATACCTTTATTTTTAAGTTTATTTTTATGTGGTGCTGAGGATCACACCCAGTGCCTCATATGTGCTAGGCGAGCACTCTACCACTGAGCTACAATCCCAGCCGTCCCTTTGTACTCTTTTAAATCTTTTAAAAATATTTTTTAGTTGTCTATGGACCTTTTATTTATTTATATGTGGTGCTGAGAATTGAGCCCAGTGCCTCATGTATGCTAGGCAAGTATTCTACCACTGAGCTGTGACCCTGGCCCCCCTTGTACTCTTTATCATTTCTTTAAATCACAGAAAGTGCTGTCTAATCCAGAGATTTAATAAAAATATATTTTGTTGAAGTTTTAAAAAGGGTTGCTTTTGAGCATTTGATTCTTTTCATTCCTTTTATAATAAGCAAAATTTTATCTTCAGAATTTATTATTTTAACTGCACAGGATTATTAGCATTCCCATCTCCTGGAACATTTTTTTTACAATTTCAATTAACACATAATGTACATATTTTAAAGGTACAGTGTGACATTTAATTACATGTATATAATGTACATTGACCAATTGGGCTAATTAATGTTAATTTTGTGTTTGGAGTCTTTGAACTCCTCCCTTCTAGTTCTTCATTAACTATATATAATAGGATATTGTGAATTGTAGTCAAACAATATGTTGCAAAACACTAGAACTTATTACTTCATTGTAATATTAAAGAAGAACTAGTACACAATGATATAAAGTCTACATTATTTCTGAATTTTATCTGGAGTTCATATTTAGTGTCATGGGAAAAATAAATTGACCTTTTTATTTTTCCAATTGGGTAATGAAGTTCTCCCCACCACTACATGAACAATTCATCACTCCCCACTGACTTCTGCTGTTGTCTCCTCTTGCATATGTTAAATTCACAACCATTTGCACTAAAAGCATAAACCTGAAACTTGGTACTCTGAGTGTAATAATGCAACTCAGAAGTGGGCAGAGGATGGTTGCCAGGTAACAAGATGGATAGCTGCAATAAGGTGAGAAAGAGAAAGTAGAAAAAGCTTCTGTCAAGAAAGTTTTCCTTAAAAACTCCATCCTTGTTTGTGGCACTTGTTGCTATGACATTTGGTTTATTATGTCTGCAGATCTTTGATTTTCTCATGCATCATATGCATGTAATAACACATGGTGCTATGCAATGAAAACTAACCCAAGTAGCAAAACACAGGCTTTGGGGTCAGTCAGTCCTGTGTCTCATCCCTGGTTCCGTCACTAAATACCTACATGACCCTATGTAAGTTTCTTAACTTTCCATCTGTTTTCCTTATCTGAAATATGTGTCAATTAATAGCAATCAAATCAATAGTTAATTAGAAATTGTGTCACCTTTTCATTTCTATTTCAAAATGCCTGAAGAAAACAAAAGGAAAGGTTTATTTTGGTTCACAGTTTCAGAGGTTTCAGTCCGTGGCAACTTGGCCCCATTGCTTTTGGGTATGTGGTGAGACAGTACATTATGGTGGAGGAAAGTTTATTCACCCATCCTGGCCAGAAACCAAAGAGAGAGAGAGAGAGAGAGAGAGAGAGAGAGAGAGGGGGAGGAAAGGGCTGGTATCCCAATATGCCCTTAATGAGCATGCTTTCAATGACCTAACTTTACCACTAGGCCCACACATCCTAAAGATTCTACCACCTCCCCATAGTTCCACAGGCTGGAGACCAAACGTTTAGCATACCAGACTTTGGGGGACACTTAAGATTTAAACCATACCATAAATGAAAAATAATACTAATTCCTGTCTTAATACATTTAAAGGGCTTAGCCTGGGGTACCTGGCACATAATAAACTTCCAGTACATCACAGTTGTTATGATTTTAATTTTTGTTGCCCTTGTGTTAGGGTCAGGGAGATAAAGAAGATTCAACAAAGGAACTAGGCACCAAAGGGATCTGGAGAGGGAAGCCATGAGAGTAGTGTCATGGAAACAAGGGAAAATAGTATCAAGAAGAAGGGAGATAATGCAAAATGAGGTCACTCAAAGGCTGGTTTCTCCTGACCAGAAGAAAGAGCAATTTTCATCTTCACATTTTAATGACTAATGTGAATGAAGGGAGAAGGGAGGGGAAAATCTGATAATTTTAAATGAAGAGTATCAAACACAAAATCCTCTAAAAGTCTTCTTTCACTTAACCCCATTATTCAACCTAGGTCTTCCATATCCTCCTTAAAGAAGGTATGTATTTCAGGGCTGGAGTTGTAGCTCAGTGGAAGAGCGCTTACCTAGCATGTGTGAGGCACTGAGTTCAATTCTCAGCACCACATATAATAAATAAAAGCCCATCAATAACTAAGAAATATTTTTTAAAAAGAAGGTATGTGTTTCTCACATTAAGGAAAAGTCAATGTCACACAAATTGAAAAGGAAAGTATCAGTTTTGCATCATTTTTTAGTAAAGTAAAAATTCAGAGTTTCAAGTTTACACAATAGAAGAAGATGGGGAGGGAATAAAAGGGGAAAAATTCCAGAGCAGGTTTTCAAAGCAACAAGTCTATATGGCACCAAAGGGATCTGGAGAGGGAAGCCATGAGAGTAGTGTCATGGAAAGTTAAAACACCAGAGAAAACAAGTGCCATAGTAGGGATAGCATTTTTTTTCAACATGGCTTCTGAAAGAAATTGTGGCAACATAAATGGTAAATCTGGGTAAATCTTCAATGGCATTTCTAAAGTAAAATTAAGAATTGTTGAGCAGGAAAAGCAGGTAATGAAATGATTCTAATGATTTGGGATAAACGAACTATGGGTGGGTAGATATGGGAGGGGCTGGAGGGAAAAATAAAGGGCTATAAAACTATAAGAGTATTAGGGCCCCCTGTGGCTTTGAGGGCCTGAGTGAAGCTGCCCTTGCCTGCATGTGGGGGAGGGGTCCCCTTTGGCTCTACAGAGAGGGAGGTGGCTTCCAGAGGCCCAGAGGTGCCCCAAAGGAATTCATGGATTGGGCCTCTTAAGCCATCACCTCTGGTCAGGCCTCAGCTAAGGGGTCAGAGGCAGAAAGGCCCTGCCAGTCTCCTTCTGGCCTTGAGGGTCAAGGAGGCTGAGGTTTAAGGCCAACATGGAATGCTGGGGGCAGGAGGGGGGTGATGGGCAGAGCACAGGAGGCAGAGCCTCCACCCCTCTACTAAGAGATGAGAGAGGCTCCAGGGGAGGGGGCAGCTGTAAAGTGAGATTGTGGGGGTAGAGGTGGAACAGGACAAGAGGCCAGGGAGAAACAGAGCTGATGGGGCTGCTTCTGGAAGGAGAAGCAGTGCAAGGCAAGTTCTGGGTGTGGCAGCTCATGGAAGGCTGCATGGGTTTCTAGTAGCACCTGGCATCTCCTCCCTGGGGCCCCAGCCTGTACCTGCTTTGTCCCTACTGAGTGAGCCACAGCCTGCTGACTTATTTAGAGTCCCAGCACCTACCCTCTCCCCCTCCCCACCCACAGCCCAGGATCCTATCCTCCTTCCTGTTCCTGTCAATCTGGAGGTGAGTGCTGCTGCCTGGTCATCATGCCCTCCCCCCTCCTCTTCCCTACCCAGATAGCTGTATGCTTCCTCTCCACAGCAGGCCAGCTCCCGCTGCTGTCCATCCTTCTTCTCAGCCCTATTGAGACCAATTGCCTTCTGGATAAATTGCCTCAGGTCCTCACGTCAACATTCATTTCCCTCAGCACCCTGTTTAAATGAAACCATCCCCCCATCAGTCTGGTCTTGCTCAGAATAGGGACTGATGTACCTACAAGGAACATGGATCCTCAGGGACAGAGGTCAGATGTCATCTTTCATCACTCTCCAATCTCAGGTCAAGATACAGGGCAGGGGCATGTGTTCTTTCCAAATATTAACAGGAATGGAGCCTTGGGAACACCTGTTTTTTATTCTTCACCCACATATTTAGATCTCAGGATACATTAGAGGACATTGGGACATTATTAACTAGTAGGTGCAGATGTTGGCTATATGACTGAGGAGAAAGGTCAGTTGGGATAAGATGCTCTTGGAGAGATATTTAGTCAATTTCACTTTCCCTTCTTATCTGTAAATGAGATTGATAAAAAGCCCCACCTCATTGTATGATATCCCACATATAACTTCTATAATCGTTTTATTTTTCCTTTATCCTACTAAAAGTAACATCATACACAGATATTAAATGAGATGCTTATATATATATTCGATTACATAGAAGTCCACAAGATATATTTTTGGTGAAAAAATACACAGCACTTATATTTGATCACTTTCATCTATACATATATCTATTTGGGCACACAGGTACAGGCAAATATCCAGAAAGACATTCATCAAAGGGCTGACAATGGTTATAACAGGGGTGAGATTTCCAGGTAATTTATACTTTTGTTCTTGTATTTTTCTTTATTTTTGAAAGGTTTAAGATACTCTTCATAAACAGAATAAAATCTTCAAAGAAAGACACACAAAGAGAGAATAGGCCTTTAAGCAGGCTGAAGAGGGAGCAAGGACAGAGGTCAGGGCATCCTTCTCCACTGCACTGGTATTCACGATCTCATTTTATTCCCAAAGGAAAACTTCATTGTGGATTAATTCATGCAGGTAGAAGCACCCCACCCCCACCCCACCTGCAGTTTCCCAAGCATCGGACTCTGAATACAGTTAAGGGTTCATTTAGGGCTGGGTCTAGCACCATACTGTGGCTCAGAAGGATCCTTGTGTTCTCGAAAGACCTCCCTTGCCCTCTCCTCTGTATGTGTTAGCTCCTGCAGAGTGATGATCAGATTCTCAAAAACCTGGGCCTTGTTGCTTTCATTGACACAGGTTTCTTTTGAATGGCCCTCCTTACCACAATAGGAGCATCGAATTATGTACTTGCGCTTCCTGATTCTACGAATATCCCCAGGACCATCATTCTTATTCCCAGAATGGCCACTGGTAGAAGGAGATTCAGGCCCATAATTACTGGGGGGATCAATGACCACAACCTGGTCCTGAGATCTGGCCCTGCCTCTGGGAGGGGTGCCTGAGGATGACAGTGGAGGGTCCCCAGACTCCACCAGGATCACATCCTCATCTGAGTCATCAAGGGTATCATCTATCTCTATCACGTTGCCATTGTAGTCTGCATTACTGATCTCTATTGGCTGAGGGCCCTGAAATGCCACAGGGCTAGCTGCCCTCTCCATTACTGGCTCAGATCTTTTGGGCCGCTTCCGTTTAATAAAAGCGTCATCCCAATCTTCTTCCTCCCTTATCATCCTGATTAACTCCAGGAAACTGGGAAGATGCTCCTGCTCATTTGCATACATCCTGAGAAGACCCTTAAGCCTGAAGCGCAGGTCTCTATTCAGCTCAGCCCCTGCCAGGAGCTGGCGCAGTCGAGTCTGGTTTGCATCTTTCTCAGCTAGGATGCCTGCCTGAATAGCATTCTGGAGCTGCACCTCCAGACGGATCACATAAAGGGAGGCTTTCTCCCCTTCTGCCTGCAGGGTGTTAAAAAAATTACCATGGGCGGTCACATTGCTCTGAGACTCCCCAAACACCAGTTTCATTGCTCGCAAAAAATCCGACACATTCAAGTTGGGGTTGGCAGCCTGGAGCAAACGCATGACCTCCCGGGCAGGGCCCCTAAGGGTTTTCATCAGGCGGTTGAGCTTTTGTTCTTCTGACATATTCCAATCTGGCAGGACCCCATTCACTTGGGTCAGCCAGTTTTCAAAGGTTTCTTCCCCCTGGGCTGGCACCACCCTCCCCGAGAACAACTTCATGTTTCTTTCTGCCATGCTGACCATTAAAGGACCGAGACTCTGCCCCAGAGACCTCAACATGGAATGGGCCCAAGGAGGTAAAGGCGCATTCTGCCGCCGGCTGTTACCCACATGTGTAATGATGTTAGCCATGACTCAAGGCGATAGGGTATCTTAGTGCAAGATGCTCAGGCTTTTCAAAAAGCCTAATTTGCAGGAATACCCAGAGCAAGTTTCCTGGACCGTGCCTTGTAGGGACTGTAAGAGGGAGAGAAAAAAAAGTCAATAAAGCTGCAGGGAACCAGTCTGCTGTAGCATTCTTTAAGCTCTTGAATACCCTGCAGTAGGTTTTATCTGCCCATTGCCCTAAAAAATATCCTTCAGGTGACTGGTAGTTAAAATCATTCAAAATAACAAGGTGTCCCTGTGCTAGACTTTTTTTTTTTCAGTCATATCTATATCCCTTCCCACCTTTCCTTAAGGAGGGGCAGGAACTGTTGTTTAGAATTGTAGGTAAAAACCTTTGAAGCCAATGTTGAGCTCTCAAAAATAGAGTGCAACGGTGTAAGTCTCACAGATTTATGATAATAAGTAAAATATCCATTGATCTGATGGTCTTAGATCTCAATCACACCCCTTTCTCAAAGTCTACCCGGTTTTGGATTCTTACGCGTGCTGGGAAATTAGTGCTTGCCTTTATTTCATGTCCGGCCTCTGCAACAGGTGTCTTCAATGAGAGAGCTTGTCTCCCCAGTATGGCCGATCTTTGTCCACAGGGGGTCGCAGATCCGGGTGCTCTGAGCTTGGAGACTGCGCCACTGCGAAGGGATTGGAAGGGTCAAAGACGTCAGAAGCTGCCTCACCCGTCATGCCGCTACCCGCCCCCACCTCCACTATCACCAGGCAGAAAATTCCTTCTCCCATCTTTTGAATACCCCCACCCCCATTATATCCCCCCCCCCCGGGAAACCATAAGCCTACCAGTTCTGCAATCAGATGCACAGAATTCAAGTTCAAAATTGGCTTTAATGGACTGCTATGGAGAAAGGGAATAGGAGTTAGATATCCCCACACCTTCGTATTTCATTTCAGGAAGAGATGAGATGCAAAGGGGATTCAAAGATAGCTTGAGAATCCTCTTTCATGCCCCTTGCCACCTCCCTAAAAATACCCCCTCCCCAGCCCTGGCAAATCCTACCCAGTCGCATCCAGGTGAACCCCACCTCCTTCCTCAGTGCAGCCAGGTCACGGGAGTGCGCCTTCCCCTGCTTTGCAGATACTGATTCTCCCAAGCCGGTAGCCGCCCGGCTCAGAACCGGTGGGCCTTCACTCTCTACTCTCTGCGTCATGCGAATTCCGCATCCCCCCCCCCCCCCTTTACCTTGGCTCCGCAGGTGGGCAACGGATGCTCTGGCGTCGCCTACAGTTCGGTTTCACCTTCCAGTCTCTGTGGCCCTGCAGGGGAAAAGGATGGCGCCTTCTCGGCTGCTAACGAACGCGGGCTGCCAGACCCTGCAGCTCAGCAAGGCTGCCCAGAGAGGGGCGGCTGAGTCTAGGCAGCGCGGTTTCCAAGGCAGCCGCGGCTGCCCCCGCCCTCCGGCTCGGCCCGCCTGCCCAGCAGCGGCGGCTGCTTTTAGCCTCTGCCCATTGAGACAAAAGAGTGTGACGAGGGGCGGCGTGGCCAATCAGCGGGGCGCGAGGGCCGCCTCCCCGCGCAGCCAAGGGCCCTGATGCTCAAGCTAGCAAGAGGGGGGGAGCGGGCTGGCGGGGGCTGCGGCAGACAGGCGCGGGAGCCAGCGCGGCGTCAAGTGCAGCTCGGACCCACGGACCGGGCCCATTTACATTTCACTCGTGAGTTTGCTGCTTCCTCTCACTTCCCTTCTTCCAATCCCCTTCCGCCTCGGCTCTCCTCTGCTCTTTGAGACTGGATGCTTTAAACACGAGGTGGGACAGAAAGCAAGTGAACAATGAGAGTTCCTCACCTTTGTATAGAGGGAAGGGGGGTGGGTGGGAAGCATCTACTTTTTCCGCTTTCCATGTCCAAGTGCGCTCACATGGACATCTCATTTATTCTTCACAGTCTCCTTGAGAAGGCGGTAGCAGTGTGCCCATTTAACAGAGAGGGCGACATAAACACCCAGGCAGTACGGTTAGAAGTGCAGAGCTAAAAGCTGACACTCAAGTCGTCATATCTGACTTCAAAGGCAGTTCTTTGTAAACACTCCTTTCTACCATCATATTAAGGGTTAGTTGTGAAAAGCCTAAGTGGGCACGAGAGGACCAATTTGGGGCTGTGTAGAATTAGCGAGCAAAGACTGCTATCTCCGTTTTACAGATGAGGAAATTGAACCAAAAGGAGCTTAAGCGTCTTGCCCTGTATCCTGCAGCAAATAAGTAGCAGTGTCCGATTTTGCACCCCAGTCCGTTGTTCTGTTGATGCCAGGTTTTTGCCCTGCTGCGCTGCCTGGAGAACATTTTATGTAAGTAGTCTCAAACCATTTCAACAGCAACCTTGGTGTGATGGTGGTGCTGAGGGATGGGGTGAGGTGGGAATGGGGAAAACAAAAGAAGAGGAAGGCAATCTTTATGGTACCCATTGTACAGAAGAGGAAACTGATGCACTTTTCTTTTCCTTTTTTTTTTTTACACTAGATTTTACCCCACAACAAGCTGGCCAGTTTATACAAATAACATTATTTCTATAGCCCATTATGACTCCCAAAGGAGACAAGGCTCAGAGAGATGAAATAACTTGCCTAAAATTATCAGGTGAAGTCAAAATTTTGAATGAGTCTCTGAATACAGAATTCATGCTATTAACCAAAATGTGGGTAACCAGGCTGGCTGCCTCAGAGTCATCTTGGAGAGCTTTGCAAGATGCAGATTCCTGGGCCATGTCTGGGGGTTTTGTCAAGGACTAGAAGTGAGCAGTGTGATCTGTATTTTTAACCATTGCTGTAGTTGATTCTGAGGTGTAGACCACTGTTTTAAGTGCCACACCATGCTGTAGGCTGTAAGTAAATGGGCCTGTCATCAGTATATTTGTCCAGAGCATACCTGTCATGAAATGTTACTCCCAGGCAAAGGTTCCTTCCTACGGTCCTTCCTGAAATTGTATGCAAAGAATTTGAACTCTGTGTGTTTTTCTGAGTCTACAGCTTTGTCAATGTTTGAATGGATCTATGGCCCCCAAACAGTTAAGAACCACTCTGCAACAGTCTTTCTTCATGACATCTTCCTCCTTCAACTCCTGCTTGAGGAAGAAGTGTGAGAAATGAAACACTATTTGACCTCACCCCCACACCACAGCTCTGTGCCGCTGATATAGCTCTTTCATTTCCTGGCTCAAGGATAGGTTGCTAGGTTGCCCTTCTGTGAGCTCTTCAGGAGACTTCTCCTTTGCTGGCTTTGGCATCACTGGCCCCAGAGAAGGAGCAGCTCCATGGAAACGGCATGCAGGGCTGTCCAGAGTGAATGGGCCATGAAGCCAGTGGGTAGAAAACCTGCTCCATTTTCTTTGACGTCTGGTTCTTAGAGAGCAGGTATTACTTCCCTTATGTAGCCTGTGACCAGGAGACCTTGATGGGACTTGTTCTTGATTCCTGGTGCTTGGAAATAAATGAGCAGTTTGATGGTGTTCAACCCTGTTTGGTTCAGCTTCAACCTATTGAGGTACTTCACCTGTTTCTTTCTGCCCTCTTATTTACAACCTTGTTATCTGGAATTTCTTGGAATAACCAATCCAGATTTGGAGGGGGGAAGCACCTTCCATTCCAGAATTGTGGCCTTCCTCTTGGGGATGGAACAGTGTTTTAGTGGTGGTAGAAGGTGGAAAGTGCTAGAGGCACAAAGAAGATGGATTGTGCATCTTGCACAGGTAGGGGTGAGGCTGGAAGTAGCAATTGGGTATCCTTTAGACTCTTGCTTCTGCTCCCAGTGCTATGATGTTTGACCCTGGCCTCTCAGCAGACTCATATTCTATGTTTTTATTGGCCTTATCTCTAAATTGTGTATATGCCATTGGACCTGGTGAGGGTGGAAACAGATAGGACCAAGAATATATCTCAGTATTCTGACAAAAATACTAAAGGCAAATGAATTGTGTAAAGGTATAGGATTGGGCCATTAGAACAAAGTAAGGGTCTCTTTGAGCAGCCTTGGGAGCAACATTGCAAATTTGCAAGTCCACTCCAATTGGATACAAAGATTCCTTATCTCTGGCCTCATATGTGGGAGTGTGTTCCAAATGATGGTTCTAATGAGACCACATTTTCCAGTTTCAACAAATAAGCCTTTTAAAAGCTTGAAGGTTAGGAGATAAAGCTCTCAGATGATACAATAATAGCAACTTTTGGCTCCCTGCCTCCTCCTTGCCAGGAACTTTCCATCTGTTATTTCATTTAAGTTTCTCAGCAACCTTTTTGAGACAGGTATTGTGATCCCATTTTGTAGAGCAGGAAACTGAGTTTCAGGGAGGTTAAGTAACTTGTGTTAGGCCACACAACTTGAAAGTAGAGCTACTGGACTCTAGCCCAGGGCTGGCAGGGTCCAAAGCCCATGAAAACTCTACTGTCTTCCAAACAAGCAACTTAAAATGCATTCTGCAGAGCTGGTAGAACACTTGCCTAGCATGTCTAAGGCACTGGGTTGATCCCCAGTATTGAGGGGGAAAAAAAAAAAACATTTGCAGATGACCCCTGCATACCACCAATGGCAGCCTTTGGAATCATTTAGTTGTAATCATACCTTTTTGATATTATCTCATTTTTTTAAAAAAATGAAACTACTAACATCAGTTATGGAGCAACTTATATCCTCAGATGTTTTTTTGTTGTTGTTGCGTTGTTTGGTACTGGGGATTGAAGCCAGGGGCCCTTAACCACTGAACCACATCCTCAGCCATTTTAAAATTTTATCTAGAGACAGAGTCTCACTGAGTTGCTTAGGGTCTTGCTGAGAAGCTGAGGCTGGCTTTGAACTTGCAATCCTCCTGCTTCAGCCTCCCAGGCCACTGGGATTACAGGTGTGTGTCACTGCACCTGGCTCCCCAGTTTTATATGATTCATCGCATGCAAACTTTTTTTTTTGGTACTAGGGATTGAACACAGAGGTGCTTAGCCACTGAGCCAATCCCCATCCACAGCCTTTTTTATATTCTGAGGCAGGGTCTTACTTAGTTGCTTAGGGCCTTGCTAAATTGCTGAGGCTGGCTTTGAACTAGAAATTCTCCTGTCTCAGCCTCCTGAGCCATGATGGGATTACAGGCATGGACCACCATGCCTGGCTCATGCAACTTTCTTAACAGTTAGTTCATAAATAATGACACTAGGACTCGAGAAGGTTAGGAAGCTTGACTAAGGTTATAAATTTAGGAAATGGCAGAGTGAAACTCAAACTCCAGGGCTGCCTGACTGCAAAGTCCATGTATGTTCCCTGCAACATGCTGCAGTGGGGAAAACAAATATGGCCGTCATTCCATATTGGCTCCTCTGTCAGCCACGGCTCTGTCTCCTTTCACTGTCTGCTGGCAGCCACAAGCATAACTCACACTTTTTTTTTTTTTTTTTTTGGTACCAGGGATTGAACTCATGGGCACTCGCCCACTGAGCCATATCCTCAGCCCTATTTTGTATTTTAGAGACAGGGTCTCACTGAGTTGCTTAGTGCTTTGCTTTTGCTGAAGCTGCCTTTGAACTTGTGATCCTCCTGCCTCGGCCTCACTAGCCGGTGGGATTACAGGTGTGCACCACCGTGCCCGGCTCCACTCATACTTTTAAGTCTGTGCTTTAGGCCTCTTCCTCAGCCTAGACACTTGCCCTCAATCTTCTACCTAGCAAAAGCCTACTCACTGTATAAGGATTGAAATCAGATGCCTTTCCTCAGAGAAATATTTTGTTAACACATATTAATTGTACACATTCATGAAATTCAGTGTGATGTTTCCACATATACATACAGCATAAACTGATCATATCCACCCACCCTTCTTCCACCTTTCTCTCACCTTCCCAACCTCCCCAACCTCTAGTATTCTACATTCAAATTGACATTTTTAGTTTCTACATATGAGAGAGAACATGCAGTACTTGTCTTTCTATATCTGGCTAATTTCATATAATATCCTCTAGTTTCATCCATTTTGCTAAAAATGACAGGATTTCATTGTTATTTATGGCTGAATAATATTTCATTGTGTATATACCACATTTCTTTATCCTTTTATCTGTTGATGGGCAGCTAGGGTAATTCCCTGTCTTGGCTACTGTAAAGAGTGCTGCAATAAACATGGGCATGAAGTACTTCATTGGAATGCTGATTTCATTCGCTTTGGATATATACCCAGGAGTAGATAGCTGGATCATATGGTAGTGTTATTTTTAGTTTTCTGAGGAACCTCCATATTTTCCATAGTAGCTGTACTCATTTATGTTCCCACAAGCTTTGAGTGTCCCCTATCTTGAGTGGAACACATTGTTCTTGTCTTTCTGCTTTGACCTTGATTAGTGTCTCATTTTGTCTTCCAGTAAAGTTGAGCTTATTGTTGAGCTGTCTCACCCACTGAATTTTCAAGGCCTTGAGAGCAGGCACCCAGTCCTATTCATCTCTAGCTATGCAGTAATTTAATGGCTTAGAAGATGATCAATACATGTTAGTAAGGTGTTCAAAGGACTGGCTAAGGATGCCCCAAATGAATGGACAAATGTTGAGCTGGATCTGGGGATGGTCACACTGGATACCCATTTGCACTAGACTGGTGAGAGGAGTCTGGACTACCCTGGGGTCATCTGACTGTGTTGTAAACATAGGAGGCAGATCATAGGGTTCAGGTGATAACTGCTCATGCCCAACTCCAGGCCCATTCTCCACTTTGGAATTCATGTTGAAGGGACAGACTCTCCTGGATCACTTATGGTGCATGTCTGCATTCATGGAAGAAAGGCCTTTCCTGGCTCCCATATGAACATAAGGTTTGTTCCACCATGCTTCTTCTGGTTATGGCTAGCTTGACAGTGTCCTGTAGGAGCAAATGCTCTGTGGAGACAGAGGATAAGGTTGGGAAGCATCATTTTTAAATATATTTTTTGTTTAAGCCACCAAGTCATGGATTCTCAGCCACTTGATTTCTTTTTGTTATTATTGTTGATGGATTTTTATTTTATTTGCTTATTTATATGTGGTGCTGGGAATCGAACGCAGTACCTCATGCATACAAGACAAGCACTCTATTGCTGAGCTACAACTCCAGCCTCGCCCCTCGATCTCTTATATTTTTGATCTTTGAAGCCACCTTTGTGGTAAGTCTTATGGCCCTCATTTTATAGCTGAAGAATATGAGACTGAATGAAGCTAGAGTCTTGCCCAAGGTTACACAGCTAAGCAAATAATGAAGACATGATTCAGTCTCAGATCAGTAGGTCCCCAAAGAATCTTAACAGAAAAATACACAGAAGATATGTGGGCTTCCTTTCCCCTATAAAATAGAAATATATTTATAAAATGATGAATTAGATATTTAAGGTAAAGTGTTTCTAAATTATTGTTTATCTTTAATCTCTCAAAAACATTTGCATAAATGACAGAAGGAAGGGGTAGAAAAATATAATTCCTCTACAACTATTTCCCCATATTTACCCCCTATAAATTACGTAGTTATAGGGATACCTACAGAACATTTTGCCCTTTCTCCTCATTTTATAACCAAGGTGTCATGAATTTCTAAAGGTCATATTAAAAAGTTGATAACAGAACTGATGCTTAGAAACCAGTCTGCCAAATCCTAGCCATTTTATTTTATTTATTTATTTAAAAATTTTTTTAGTTGTAGGTGGACAAAATATTTTTATTTTATTTTTTTTATGTGGTGCTGAGGATCGAACCCAGTGCCTCACACATGCCAGGCAAGCATTCAACCACTGAGATATAGCCCCAGCCCCAATCCTAGCCAATTTATATCTGCTAAATCAGCCTGCCTCATAGAGTCAGTGAACCCAGATTTATAAAAAGGTGGGGAGAAAATAAAATATTACTGCACTCTGAGTTAGAAGAGGAGACAAACATTTTGCTCACCACCTGTCTTTACTTAGGTATACAAAAGACTTACGAAACAAGACCTTTGATAGAAGAATTTACTGTTGGGGCCCTTGTGGCTTTGGGGACCTGAGTGGAGCTGCCTCCTGCCTGCGAGTGGGGGAGGGGTCCCTTTTGGCTCTACAGAGAGGAAGGTGGCTTCCAGAGGAGCCATCACCTCTGGTCAGGCCTCAGCTAAGGGGTCAGAGGCAGAAAGGCCCTGCCAGTCTCCTTCTGGCCTTGAGGGTCAAGGAGGCTGAGGTTTAAGGCCAACATGGAATGCTGGGGGCAGGAGGGGGGTGATGGGCAGAGCACAGGAGGCAGAGCCTCCACCCCTCTACTAAGAGATGAGAGAGGCTCCAGGGGAGGGGGCAGCTGTAAAGTGAGATTGTGGGGGTAGAGGTGGAACAGGACAAGAGGCCAGGGAGAAACAGAGCTGATGGGGCTGCTTCTGGAAGGAGAAGCAGTGCAAGGCAAGTTCTGGGTGTGGCAGCTCATGGAAGGCTGCATGGGTTTCTAGTAGCACCTGGCATCTCCTCCCTGGGGCCCCAGCCTGTACCTGCTTTGTCCCTACTGAGTGAGCCACAGCCTGCTGACTTATTTAGAGTCCCAGCACCTACCCTCTCCCCCTCCCCACCCACAGCCCAGGATCCTATCCTCCTTCCTGTTCCTGTCAATCTGGAGGTGAGTGCTGCTGCCTGGTCATCATGCCCTCCCCCCTCCTCTTCCCTACCCAGATAGCTGTATGCTTCCTCTCCACAGCAGGCCAGCTCCCGCTGCTGTCCATCCTTCTTCTCAGTGGCGTGCCTTCTGGACAAACTGTCTCAGGTTTGCACTGAGCATTCATTTCTTTTTGCTTACTGTATTTATTTTCTTCCCCCCCTTTTTCTTCCTCCCTCCCTTCTTACCCCCCCATTTTTTTGAAACAGGTTTTTACTACATCACCCAGTCTAGTTTCCAGCTCACAGGCTCAAAGGTAGTCTCCTGCCTCAGCTTCCCAAGTATCTGGGATCACAGTCATAAACCACCATGGCTGGCTCTCATTTATTTTTTTAAGTATTTTTTAATTGTAGGTGGACATAATATTTTTATTTTATTTATTTATTTTCATGTGGTGCTGATGATCGAACCCAGGGCCTCACATGTACTAGGTGAGCACTCTACCACTGAGCCACAACCACAGCCTCTCTCATTTCCTTTTGATCCCAAAGTTCTACCATTCTCCTCGTTCCCAAATTGGTTCTCATAATACTCCACCTGCTTCCAGACCTTTTAATAATTTAATAGTTTACATTACCTTTTCTTTCTAGTACTGTGATTCTGAAACCCAGGGCTGTTTTGAATCCTTGGGGACTAAGGGTTATGTCTAGGGAAATTTTCAATTGTCACATTGGGTGGGTCTTAATTGGTATGCAGTGAGTAGAAGCCAGGCATGCCACTAAACTTCCTATCTTGCACAGGACTAGAACTGATAATAAATATCCTGCTCACAATGTCAATGGTGTCAAAGTTGTGAAACACTGCTTTATTATTTAGGTACTCCTCTTTTCTTAAAAAAAATGTAGTTGTAAATGGACAGCATGCCTTTAGTTTATTTGTTTCATTTTCTTGTGGTGCTGAGGATTGAACCCAGGGTCTCACACATGCTAGGCAAGTGCTCTGCCACTGAGCCACAACCCCAGCCCCATAGGTACTCTTGTTAAAGGTTAAACTTGGAATTTGCCAGGTGCTGAACTTCTTGGCATTGTACTACAAGGGGCAGCTGCTTTTTCCTTCTCTCAATTGGGAGAGGGGTCCAGGCATTGCTTTAAGACAGCTACAATTTAGGCAGAAATCTATAGGGGGTAGAGAAATTCTCCCCTCCCCATATTTACTACCAACTTTTACTTATTTATTTATTTAGGTACTGGGGATTAAATCCAGAGGCACTTAACCATTGAGCCACATCCCCAGGCCCTTTTAAAAAAATATTTATTTTTTAGTTATAGTGGACACAATATCTTTATTTTATATTTATGTGGCATTGAGGGTCGAACCCAGGGCCCTCGCACGTGCTAGACGAGTGCTCTACCTCTGAGCCACAACCGTGGCCCCACCCCAGCCCTTTTTTATATCTTATTTTGAGACAATGTCTTGCCAAATTGCTTAGGGCCTTTCTAAGTTGCTGAGGCTGTCTTTGAAATTGCAATCCTTCTACCTCAGCCTACGGAGTAGCTGGGATTACAGGCATACCCCACTGTGCCCGGAACTACCAACTTTTTTAGAGGAAGTGTTGCACCACATCTTTTGAACACCTTTTTTTTTTGGTACTAGGGATTGAACCCAGGGATCTTAACCACTGAGCCACATCCCAGCCCCTTTTAAAAAGTATTTTATTTAGAGACAGGGTCTCAGTGAGTTGCTTAGGGCCTTGCTAAGTTGCTGAGGCTGGCTTTGAATTCATGATCCTCCTGCCTCAGCCTCCCGAGCTGTTGGGATTACAGGCACGCACCAGCTCGCCCCACCTCTGAATGCCTTTTTAAAGAAAATTTGAGGGGGCCTAATGAGTGTAGTTTAGTGGTAGAGTACTTTACCTAGCATGTAGGAGGCCCTGGGTTCAATCCCTAGTGTTACACATACACATACAATGTTTTTGGAAAGAAAATAGTAACAGTCTAGTAGTAATTAATAAAATGCAAAGTTTTACTCAGTGAAAGTTGAATGCAATAGGTTTTAGAGCCCTCTCTCTTCAGTTTTCATGATTTTAATTTGTAATCCTTTAAATATTGGAATATTTGCTGTGTCTAGATGTGACTATGAAAAACTATCTTGGGCTTGGATTGTTGTGCAGTAGTAGAGCGCTTGCCTAATGTGTGAGCCTTTTGGGTTCAATCCTCAGCACCACATAAATATAAATAAATAATTAAAATAAAGGTATTGTGCCCATCTACAACTAAAAAGAAAATGAAAAAAAACCCCTTAACTATATTTTAATTTAAGGCTGGTGAATTCTTAATTTGTTAAGGGTATGCCTGTTTCTCAGAAACTGGCTCAAAGTGTTGCTTATTTACGTAGACTTGAGTTTCTTGGGTCTCTGTTTCTAACCAAGCAATGATAATGCTGGCCAACATATTTAAATTGTCAATCTAACTCTCATCACCTTTGCCAGTTTCTTCCAGCTGCAACCAGTTGTCTTCAGCATGGGGGAGCAGAACCACTCTGCAGGGAAAGAGCTTCAGCACAGGACACGAACAGAGGCTCCAGCAAAGAAAAACTGGCACCCCCAAGCCTACACTCTTGGGGCCATTTCCAACTTTATGTCTACTTTTCTGACCTTTCCCATCTATAAGGTGGTATTCCGGCAGCAGATCCATGCTATGGCAGTGTCAGAGGCTGTGAGACAGCTTTGGCATGAAGGTCCTCAGTACTTCTACAGGGGAATCTACCCTCCTCTTCTCTCCAAGACATTGCAAGGGACTCTGCTATTCGGGACTTATGATAGCCTGCTGTGCTCTCTTTCCCCTGATGGGCCACATTCCCTGGGACACCGATGGACTGCAGGGCTCATGTCTGGGGTGGTGGAGGCTGTGGCACTCAGCCCCTTTGAAAGAGTTCAAAATGTCCTCCAGGATGGTCGCAAGCAAGCTCGCTTCCCCAGCACCTTCAGCATTCTTAAGGAATTCAACTCTTATGGGCTGTGGGGGCGGCTGTCACTGGGCTATTATCGGGGTTTCTGGCCTGTCCTTGTCAGGAATAGCCTGGGGAGTGCTCTCTATTTCTCTTTCAAGGACCCCATCCAGGATGGCTTGGCAGAGCAAGGCCTGCCCCATTGGGTTCCTGCACTGGTGTCTGGTAGTGTCAATGGAACAATCACCTGTCTAGTTCTGTATCCTCTGATTGTGCTGGTTGCCAATATGCAGTCCCATATTGGCTGGCAGAGAATGCCAAGCCTGTGGGCTTCTGCCCAGGATGTGTGGGACACTCGGGGTCGAAAGGTACTCCTGATCTACCGAGGAGGTTCCCTAGTTATCCTAAGGTCCAGCGTGACGTGGGGCCTCACTACTGCTATCCACGACTTCCTGCAGAGGAAGTCTCACTCCAGGAAAGAGCTGAAAGACTGACTAGCTGCAGGAAGTGTGGCCATGGCATCTTTGTTCTTCTCAATCTTCCATGGTTGCTCCTATCTAACTTACTTCTTTGGCTTGGTTACCTAATGCAGCCATTTTTTAGCATCTGTCATTGCAGAAGTTCCCAACTACTAGCCTGTTGGGAACAGACAAAGCCCAACAGGAACTTTTGGTCAGAAAGAGAAAGTCCCTCCAGTCTATCCACAGCTTCAGTAGCCTCAGAGCCAGGAGGCCTTTAAATAACTTGTAACCTAGATTAAATGTCATTCTATTAAGGGATTCCTTAATAAGAAGACAGTTCAGCAGATGAATTGACTCAGGCTTTCTGAGTTCTGGGACCACTCCAGGTGTCCTCCAGACCAAATTGAGATCTCCAGTTTCAAAGAACTATTCTTGACATTGAAGATGGAGATTCCATGAACCTTCTCAGATTGTCACATTCACTGCCTCTACCCCAGTCACTAACCCTTCTTCAGGCTATAGGGCCTAGTTTCAGGGTAGCAGCTGTGGCTGGAAATCTTAAATTTGGTTCGCTTCATCTCATCAGGTGCCACAAGATCTGGTAGGGCTAAAAATGGAAGTGTGAAGAAATTTGGTTCCTGATGGAAATAATATAGATTTTGAAAGATGAGATTTAATTACATGCAAAATAGAAAAAAAATTACAATAGGTTGCTTGGTGTTACCTGCTGGGACATTTTTGATATCAAGGTAACATAGCCTAGAAACTACTTGAGTTTCCCTAAGAAATCTGGAAGTGAAATCACCATATCTCTTCACAAATAATTATGTATTTTGTTGATGTGGATAGTTACTATGACATAAAGATCAGAAATTTTAGTCCTGTCATTCAGAGACATTAAAAATATGGTCTCACTATAACTTAAACATTAACACACTGCTCCCACTTACGTGGACCCCATAAGCCAGCAAAATGAATTATTGTTTCCTTCCCAAACATGCCATGAATTTAACCCATGGTCATACTTTGGCCCATGCTATTCCCTCTTTGCCTGCAGTTCTTCTTTTGGCCAGTCTGCCCAAATCCTTCTAGTTCTTCAAAGCCCAGCTCAGATACCACCTTCTGTATGGAGCTGCTTCTCCATTTCCCCTACCTGAATGTGACATTAGTATCTTATGATGCCCCTTTCCAACAGCACATCAATGTGGCACTATTTCCATAATGTCACTGATTTGGCTTCGTGTTCTTGGTGTTCTTCAATACCTCCTACTAGACTGTAAAACTTCTTGAAAGCAGGGATTCTTGTATATGAATTTTTAAATCCTCCATTGTGCCTAGGTGCTCAATAATGTTGGTGAATTATTGAATTGATTATCAAGCTGTGATATGGTCTATATCCTCAGGGTGCTGTCCCTTGTACATGAAAATAATGTTACTGACTCATTGTCAGCAAGATACATCCCTTTTGGGGTGTGTTTTGTTTTCTTTTAATAGTGGATTTAGTTTTGTGCTAATGATAATGATTTCAACAATGATGATGATAATAATAATAATAACACAAATGATGATGATAATAATCATAACAATAAATGACTTTCAATGAGAACACAAGGATGAGTTTGTGGTTTTTTTTTTTGGTGGTGTCAGGGATTGAACCCAGAACTTTGTGCATGTAAGGCAAGCACTCTACTACATGGGCCATATCCCCAGCCCCTGAGTTTGTGTTGTTGATGGCATATTTTTTATTAAGACCCCTTTAGCAACTGAAATTTCAGGAACAGAATCACATTGCATAGCTATCCCATTCATTTCCACTGTGGAATTTTGAGTATTTCCAAGATGGCATGTGTTGTAATTCTTCCCTTATATCATGATAATGCCCTCCACTTGCACTTCCTTGCTGACCTAAATGTGTCCTTTATAATAACTGGATTTTAGATCTAGCAATGAGAATTCTCCACTGAATGTGATAAAAACTAAAGACACAGTTATTGACCATATAGTATTAGCATTTGCAGAGGATAGGAAAGGCAGCAGAATATAACAGACACTAGTACGGCAGTATGTAAAACAGTGGATGTGTAACCGATGTGATTCTGCAATCTGTATACGGGGTAAAAATGGGAGTTCATAACCCACTTGAATCAAAGTGTGAAATATGATATGTCAAGAACTATGTAATGTTTTGAACAACCAACAATAAAAATTTTTTAAAAATTAAATAAAATAATGTGACCAAAAAATATAAAAAGTATTAGCATTTGCACTGAGGTCAATAGGACATGGATGTCCAGAAGAGCTACAGGTGAGCTTCCACATCTGCAGAACTGGATGTATTGGAGTAATGCTGTTGGCCCTCTCTGCCTTTAGGTTCCACATTCTTCATTCAATTAATTATGGATAGAAAATATTTGGAAAGAAATTATATCTGTACTGAACATAGAAAGCCTGTTTTCTTGCCACTGTTCATTAAATATAGTATAAGCACCATTTACATAGAATTTACCTTGTATTAGGGATTACAAATAATCTGGAGATGATTTAAAGTATAGGATGGGAAGTTATATGCAACTGTGCCATTTTTTAAATAAGGGACTTGGGTGTCTGTGGATTTTGGTATCCATGGGGAATCCTGAAACCAATCCCCTCTGGTCATGGATGCATGACTGTACTTGTGGATTCAAGGATATAGAACACATAGTTGGCAAAAGGTAAGGAAACAGAACAGCAGCTAGTTATGTTTTAAGGCTCTCAGAAGAAAAATAATGTTTAAAAAATTTGTAACAACTTATGGCTTTAGTTTTTTTCAATATTTTTTAGCTGTAGATGGACAAATACCTTTATTTTGTTTATTTATTTTTATGTGGTGCTGAGGATCGAACCCAGGACCCCACATGTGCTAAGCAAGCGCTCTACCACTAAGCCACAACCTCAGCCCCTATGGCTTTATTTTTTAAGCTAAAAAGAAGAGGGATAAACTGCCACTACTCCCTATTTTTATTTAAGAGATGCACCAATTGCCAAGTACATTGTTAATTTCTACTTATGTCACTGTCAGTTAGTGTCCCTTTCTTTATTCTCTTTTACAAATAATTTTAAACATATAAAAACTTTGCAAACATAAAGCATAAAGAATCTCTATATGCTTTTCACTCACATTCACCTATTATTAAAATTTTTACCAAATTTTCTATATAATTTAATTGTGCATTCTCTGTACAGGCACAATGTATTTTTTTTCCGGAACTGAGAGCTGCATATATTAATTTCTATATTTTATAGTTATAGATTCCAATCTTTAAAAAACACTGTTTTATCTCTATGATAATGGCATAGAGCTGGGGGTGTAGTTCAGTGGTAGAGCAATTGCCTAGCATACACAAAGACCTGGCTTCAATCCTCAACACTGCAAAAATAAATAAGAAAATAAAGGTATTACAAAATATAAAGTGAAAACTCACATGATGTATTTTAAAGCTAAGTTAGTGGTCTTAATTGTTTGAATTTTTAATTTCACAACATTTACATTATGTATGTTGAAACTTGAATTAAATGCAATTATTAAACATGGATTTGCAACTAAAGCATGTTATAATTTAAATAATTTTTACAAATTGGTTCATATAGGCAATACTGTAAAATTATAGAGACCTATCAACTTTTCCCATTTCAATCTTCTCAGTCAAGTTTAAGAGTATAATGGCTTTTTAGTAATTACATATGTCATTAATATTTGGTTTTGTTATTTTAATGTAATTATGTTTTCTGATATTTAAAAAAAATTACTTTTAAGATGAGATCAATAAAATAAGGAGACAGTAAATGCCTATATCTGTTTAAAGACTTATAAAATGTAGAGTTTACCACTAAAGGTATTTGACATAAAAAACTGGAAGATAAAGAATAATACACCATTGTACAATTCCTGTATGAGCTCTCTATATTTTTGTCTAAATATAAAGTACATCTGCTTTACTGAGCTAAAGATAAAATAATATGTAATATATTATGACAATTATAATTATATGGTTTATTTAGAGTTAATTTTGCTTTTAAAATATTTGTAAACCTTAAGTAGCATTATAATTTAAGTATTTGGATCAAGTACTTATAATGTGGTATATTAGAGTTAATAAAATGACGTTATGGGCTGGGGCTGGGGTTCAGCAGTAGAGCGCTCGCCTAGCACATGTGGAGCCCTGGGTTCAATCCTCAGCACCACATAAAAATAAATAAAATAAAGGTATTGTGTCCAACAAAAACTAAAAAATATTTTAAAAATGACATTTTGTGAGAGAAAAAGTATAATAAATGAAAAAAACTTTCATAAAAAATAAATTAGAATACTTCATTTCCCTATTATATTTACTTTCCAATGTCTCTGTTTCTTTTATGCCATCTTCCTTTCTTCAAATCTTTTAAAGCTTCCTCCCCCAATATCCAACTTGGTGGTCTTGCTTTCTATTTAATTAAGAGAAGCATTAAGGGCTGGGATTTTGACTCAATGGCAGAGTGCTTGCCTAGCATGTATGAGGCACAGGGTTCAATTCTCACCACTGCGTATCAATAAATAAAATAAAGGTCTATTTATAAGAGAGAGAGAGAGAGAGAGAGAGAGAGAGAGAGAGAGAGAGAGAGAGAGAGAGAGAGGGAGAGAAGCATTAAGCTGGGTGGGGTAATGATCACCTGTAATTCTAGCAGCTCAGGAGGCTGAAGAAAGAGGATCACAAGTTAAAAGCCTGTCTCAGCAACTTAGTGAGACCCTAAGCAAATTAGTGAGAACTTGTCTCAAAATAAAAAAATAAAAAAGGGCTGGAGATGTGGCTCAGTATCAGTGTCCCTGGTTTTTTTTTTAATTTATTTTTTTAAATTATTGGTTGTTCAAAACATTAGAAAGCTCTTGACATATCATATTTCATGTATTTGATTCAAGTGGGTTACGGACTCCCATTTTTACCCTGTATACAGATTGCAGAATCACATTGGTTACACATCCACGTTTTTACATATTGCCATACTAAGGAGACCCTGGCTGTTATACAAAATTACATATAAGAGGTTGAGAGGGGAATGGGAAAATAAACAAGGAGAGAAATGAATTACAGTAGATGGGGTAGAGAGAGAAGATGGGTGGGGAGGGGAGGGGGGATAGTAGAGGATAGGAAAGGTAGCAGAATACAACAGTCACTAGTATGGCAATATGTCCCTGGGTTTAATCCCTGGTTCCAGAGGGAGGGACAGGGGAGACGGGAAGAGAGAGGGAGAAAGAGAGACGTGGGGGAGGGGGAACACATTCAGAAGAGAACTGCTATTTAAAAGAACATTCATAAAGCTATCACCCATGTAATAACATCCAGGACAAGACATAGAACACCTAACCTCCCTACACACCACCACTAATAAATTCCTTCTTCCATCTTAGTGTTAACCCCTATTCTCACATTTGTGACACTTGTTTCTGTACTTTTGTCTATAGATTTACCTTCCTTATTATCATCCTTAAACAACATTTTTTCTTTTTGTGGTGCTGGGGATTGAACCAAGGGCCTTGTGCATGTGAGGCAAACACTCTACCAACTGAGCTCTATCCCCAGCCCCAACAACAAATTTGTTTTACTTATGCTTAAAATTTATGTACTTTGTAAACGTGAAACTGTGAATATTTTCTTTCACTCCACATTGTTGTGAGACTCATTCATGTTGCAGATAGCTGTAGTTGGTTCATTTTTAATGTTGGGCAGTATACCATTGGATGAATATACTTTGAACCTTGAGGGACATTCTGGTTGTTTCCAGTTTTTTACTGTTAAAAAACAGAGCTACAATAAATATTCTTGGATGTGTGCATAAACATGGGTGTTTGTAGCTCATTTTCCTAAGAATGGAATTATTGGTTTATGGAACATGGATACTTTCAACTTCTCTAGATGATGTCTATCTTTTCTTAATGGTGTGTCCTAATTTACAGCCTTATCATCTGTTTAGGATTCCTATTGCTCCACCTGCTGGCCAAAACTTGGCATTAACAGATTTAATTTTTGCCTATGCAGTGGCGGGTAAAATGGCATCTCATAATTAGATTTTCCTGATTACTAATAATGGTGAGCATCTATCATATGCCTATTGAACATTAAGACTTCCTCTTTCTTGGAAGAAATAATTGAATTATGTATTCAAGACATTTGAATTTTTTTATGTTGGGTTCTGTGGCTTTTTCAAATTAATTTGTGTTACTTGTTCTCCTTTTTATGTGTTGCATAGATACCCCACTTATTTACTTATTTTTTTCATTTCCTTATTGGCTTCCTTTGATAATCAGAAGTTCTAATTATAATATAGCCAAAGTTATCATTTTTTTAATGATAAGCACTTTGTGTTTTTTTCAAAGAAATTATTTTCTAGCCCAATATCATATGTTCCCTTATACTAACATTCATACTTTTTATAATTTTGCCATTTACATTTAGGTCTTCAGTACACTTGGTATTGATATTGTGTAAAATGTGAGAATAGAGGTCCAATTCCATCCCCTCCCTCTTATATCCAATTGTTCCAATATCATCTGCTAAAAAGTCTTTCCTTCCCAATTCATTTATAATGCCAACCATGTGAAGAATATATTTTGGGGGTTATTGCCTAATTACTGTAGCTTTAAAATAAGTTTTGATGTCTAATAGGGAAAGTCTTCCCACCTCAATCTTTAAAAAAATTTTTTTTGTAGTTGTAGCATGCCTTTATTTTATTTATTTTTATGTGGTGCTGACTTGAACCCAGTGCCACACGCATGCTAGGCAAGCGCTCTGCCACTGAGCTACAGCCCCAGACCCCCACCTCAATCTTTGTTCAAGAGTTTCATAACTTTCTTATAAATAGCTACAAAAATAAATACAAGGTTTATTTTGTATAAAACTTAATGTTGAGATTTTAATTTCAGCAAAAGTAACTATTGAATTTTAATGTAAACAAAATAATGTTTTATTCTTTTTTTTTTAAAGAGAGAGTGAGAGAGGAGAGAGAGAGAGAGAGAGAGAGAGAGAGAGAGAGAGAGAGAGAATCTTTAATATTTATTTTTTAGTTCTCGGCGGACACAACATCTTTGTTGGTATGTGGTGCTGAGGATCGAACCCGGGCCGCACGCATGCCAGGCGAGCGCGCTACCGCTTGAGCCACATCCCCAGCCCCCAATGTTTTATTCTAATTTTAATGTTTCTCAAAGTTTTATAATATTCCTTCAGAGTGCTTAACATATTCTCTGTTGGATTCTTTTTTTTTTTTTTTTTTTCAGTGCCGAGGATTGACCTTTGGGCCTTGAGCATGCAAAGCAAGCACTCTACCACTGAGCTATATTTTCAGTTCCTGTTGGATTTTATTAGTTGCTTTTTTAAAAAATAAATTACTGACAATAAAGAGGATTCTCATGAATAGGATTATAATGGGCTTCTTGTAGGTAATGCTATTATGCTTTGGTCCAAGAAAAAATAATTTTTAAAACTGAATTTCAAAATTTCAAAATTTTTGAAATTTTTAATTTGAATGCCATATTTTAAAATTCGAATGTATAAGAAATGACCTCCCCTATCAGTTCTCCATCTGTACTAGCCTAGATCACCCTCTGAGATCCAACTCAAATGTTACTTTTTGTATGAAATCTTCCAGAATCCTGCAAGTCACAATAATTTGCCTCTACTCACATTGTTCTTTATTCATATATCTATTACAGTGCAGTTTACTGCTTTCTGAATATTTTGTGGCTGTGTATATCTTCTTCATGTTTTCTAAAATCCCTAAAGATAGGCGCCTATTTTATTTGTGGTTGTACACATCTCATTCCTTATTTAAGAACAGATTATATAGTAGATGCTCAATAAACGTTAAAGTACATGTTTCACTGGAAGAATACAGACATGAATAAGGCATAGTTTCTGCTTTTGAGAGAAGCCAATAACATATTGAGGGAAAAATACAGTATACTATATGAGAAGCTATACTAGTGACACAGAAAAAGCATGTGGAATTCAAAAATACAGCAGAAAAAAATGACCCATTCATGGTAGTACAAAACTATATAGGACATCTATGAATAATAACTAACAAAGATGAACAAGCATTATGCAGAAAATCATAAAATTGTGCTAAAGGAAAAATAATATATGTAAAATTAATACACACACACACACACACACACACACACTTACAGGGTCTGGGATTTTACCCCATGTACAAGCTAACACATTTGCCTGCCATAGTTTCATGTATTTTATCAGAAGACATAGGAGTTTTGAGTGAAGGACAAAGAATTTTATTACTCACAGAAACAGGAGTAGATGTAGATTCATGTTGGTTTGTTCTTGTCTGTCCCCTATGCCTTCCAAGCTACACAAGCGCAATGTGAAGGAGAAATGATAGATGGCTGCACCCACAGTGCATTGCATTAAAGGAAAGTAATAGTAATTTGAAGGATCCAGTGCTTTCATAGAAAAGAGAAACAAGTCTGCTCCTTGTCTGGGGAGTGATGTTTCCTCATCCCTCAGGGTTAGCCATTGCAAACATGACCTTGAGAAAAGACCAAGTTATTAGAGCCCAACATTTTTGGCATACTCAGCAAGAACATAAAGGATACTCAGGGCCCATGGAGGGTTGTCTTTTCCAACAATACTCCATTATGAATTGGATATATGATATGGAAAGACTTTGTGTCAGTAAGATGGCAATTCTCAATTAATCCATAAGTCCAATACTATTCCAATTGACGCATTAACAGGTTCATTTTTTGGTGCAATTTAAGAAATGATTACAAAATTGAAAAAGGTATATATAGGAAATTGGTATATGAAAGATGGCATTGCAAAGAAGTGGAGAAAGGATAAGTAATTTGATACCCGTGATTGGGCCAATTGGTTTGCCTTATAGACAGAATCTAGATTTGTGCCTTATACAATAAAGTCTAGATGTAGGCAACAACCAAAATGTCAAAATCAATAAAAAAATCAGAATGTCCTTAGAGAATAATTTTCTGAATAAATACCCCAAATACAAGTTTTTGAAGGAAAAGAAGTATATATTTCATTCCAGAAACATTGTATAATAAAATACATGAGAAATAAAAAACAATTAATAATTGGTATAAGCTTTATAAAAAACAAGTTACCATATCTTTTAAATCTGAATATATGATTCCTTATGACCAGCAACTCTGTTCTTATGTATACAACCAAGAAAAAAATGTACATATTTATACTCATAACAAAACTATATGTAGTAGCCCTAAAGTGGAAATAAATAGGGATGGGGATTTTATCTCAGTGATGGTAAGGGGAGGAGAAAGAAAGAAAAAATGTCCATCAAGAGTAGAATGAGTAAATAAATGGTGGTGTATTCATAATACATTGAAATGCAGTACACAAAGGAGAACAAATTAATGACAAATACACATGAACACATGGATGAATTTACAGTTGAATGTTGAGTAAAAGAACACACACACACACACACACACACACACACAGAGTGTATATTTAAATCATAAAGGAGGTAAACTAATTGTCAGGAGAGTGGCTATCATCTTTGCCCATAGTGGTGATTGGAAGGTCTCACAAGAGAGATTTCCGGAGAGCTGATCATGTTACATGTCCTGATCTCGGGACTGGTTAAATGGGTTTCATCACTTTGTGAACATTCATCAAGATGCATACCTAAGCCCAGTACAGTGGTGCCTACCTGTAATCCTAGCAACTTGGGAGGCTGACGAGGGAGGATCACAAGTTCAAAGCCAACCTCAGCAACTTAGTGAGGTCCTAAGCAACTTAGTGAGACTCTATCTCAAAATAAAAAATAAAAAAGGGCTGGGAATGTGGCTCAATCCCCAGGACAAAAAAAAAGATATAAGATATGTTCATTTTTTTTTTGTGTATGTATATAATACATGAATAAAATATTTGGAAACCCATGTCATAGAATACTTCCTAACACATGGCTCTTGAAGCAGTTGTGTGCATCCCAAAAGTTATTTTTCCTCAGACAAGTTTATTCTGGTTATACTAGTTATAAACCAACAGAGTATAATGC
The DNA here is from genome assembly GCF_045843805.1 of Urocitellus parryii. Lineage (NCBI taxonomy): Eukaryota > Metazoa > Chordata > Mammalia > Rodentia > Sciuridae > Urocitellus > Urocitellus parryii. The sequence goes on from NC_135547.1 coordinate 44,549,214, forward strand.
AAAAAAGAACCATCAAGAGATTGAGAATTTTTTTTGTAAAATATATTACTGAGCTACAGCCCCAGACCCCCACCTCAATCTTTATTGTTATTAATTCTAACCACTAGTTAGAATACAGAATATATAAAGAGCCCATAAAAAGCAATACTAAAAAGACAAACAACTTTATAAAGTGGGCGAAGGATATTTAAAAAGGTACTTCACAGAAGAAGAAATACATATGACCAGTAAACTTATAAAAAGTTGCTCATCCTTATAAAATAATCTGGGAAATGCAGGTTCAAACACTAGAGAAATGAACTGGAAGGCTATACATCACATTCAGGATAGGACTACATCTAAAATGGGGAAGGTTGAATGGAAAAGGGACAAAGGTCAAGGAAACATATTTTTTTCATTATTTGCAAAAAAGAAAGTAAAATTAAATATACCTAAGTATTAACAACATGGAGGGTCAGAGTTGTGGTTCAGTGGTAGAGCACTTGCCTAGCATGTGTGAGGCACTGGGTTAGAGTCTTAGCACCACATAAAAAAATAAACAAAATAAAGATATTGTGTCTATCTACAGCTAAAAGTATTTTTAAAAATATTAACATTGAAATCTGAGTGGTAGAAACACTGGTATTTATCATTTTTAATGCCTGGAACATTGTAGGTATTCAACGATGAGTTCAATTTGTTCAATCTTTTGAACAAATGTGCCTTTCAATTTTAAGCAATTCTTTAAAAATATACAAAACTGAAATTGACACAAAGTGCCTCAAAAGCATTGAAAACAGTATGGAGTGAGGTGGGGAAGTTTGGAGAAATCCCTGTAAATAGTGATTTCTGACCTGTGTAGCTTTGTATTATCATACATGAGCCATATAGAAAACATATGGTGCAAGCTATATATAGTTCTACTTTAATTTTACCTTAACACTCTAAGGTTCTGGGTGAGTTCCCAGAAAATGACCTTGAACTTGAAGTCCTTTCAAGTAACTATCAGATTCTTACTTTTCTCCCCCAATAGACACTGGGTGGTGCTGCTGTCCAAAAATTAAGCTCTTCATGGATTTATTACTTCAATCTACAGACATGTCTTTAACCAGTGTTTCCTGTGGGCCGAGCAAAGTGCTAGGGATTGGGGATATAAAGAGACCCAGTAGAGTCTCCTGCAATTATTCTAAACTGACTGCTATCATGTTCAGTGGTAGAGAAAGTGAAAAAAACAAATGTGGCTTTTACATAGGAGGGCACCATTGTCATAGAAACGTCTAGCCGTAGAAGTGAATGACCCTGAACCATCCACCCTCACCAAGAGCAGCCCTACTACAGACCAAGGATTGGAACAGACCTCCCAGAGCACCTCTTCCAAGCTACTGTTCGACCATCACAGCGAACTTCGGCTCCACGGACTATAAAACGCCAAGAGAGCCTAAGCACTGCTCATTCAGCTCGAATCTCAAAAGTTCCAGACGTTCAAATCTAACTGGGCTTGACGTCTGCTTACTCTAGAGGACCCTACTACCGCGGAGGAGTAAGGGTATTTGCGACAAAAGGAATGTGGACCCTCAGGACTAAAGCAGTGGAATTGGGGAGTTGTGTCCTCCCTAAAATTAATCCTGGAGCAGGGTCTTCTATGACGTCATCAAGTTTTGCGGCCACGGATTAAGTATATTGTAGAGAGAAGATGGTGGACGCAGGCCTGCCGGGCTAAAGCAGAGGCAGGGTGGGAGGCGATGCCAGGACCCCTCATCCAATCAGAGGGCTGGGGCGGGATATGGGGGCGGTGCCTGTTACCGATGTTTAAGTGCCTGGTTCTGCGCGGGAACGCCAACCTGCTCCAGAGTGAACGCGGCGGCAGTTAACCGACGGCTCTACGCTAGACTCCAGGCTTCAGGTGAGGACTTGTGGTCTCATCCGAATCGGAGGCCCACGGTTATGGGAGGGCTCAGGGCGTCTGTCGCGCCCTCTGGAGCCGAGGAGGCGGGGGGTTGGGCTGGCATTTAGCGTCTGTGCCGCTGGAGGAGTCCTCGCCTTTGTCTTTCTGCAGCACCACCTTTTTTGTGAGATGGTTAGCCCTCCTGGGGGTCGGTTTCTGGAAGGCCCAGGGGGATGAACCACCAGTCACCTACCCACTGCAGCGGCAGTTCCGGAGTCTGTGAGGACGAGGAGTTTGGGGGCCACCCGGAACGGGTCTTCTGGGGCAGGCCCCTTACACCCTTGCCTCTCAGTGACCATTCAGCAGGGCACCAGGCAGTGACAATATTTTAAAATGTACACAAATCTTTCCTGGCAAATGGTTCCTGACAAACTCGCCAGTGAGCCCCGCCCTTCCTTTATTGTTATTAATAATAATTTTGTTAATTCCGGTTTTCATAGCTTTCAGATTGGTGTCAGATCGCTCGGCAAGAGGGCCTTAACTGGAGACTTATAGTTGCGTGTGTGTGTGTGTGTGTGTGTGTGTGTGTGTGTGTGTATGTATGTATGGTGAGGGGCTTTTCATTCTGTTCTGGGCACTAGACGTGTCTTTCCTCACTAGGGTGGGGCCAGGCACGTACAGGAGAGCTCTCTTCCGGTTTGTGGAGTCTCCTATTGTCTCTCCTGGACAAATACAGGATGTTCAGAGGGCACCTCTGAGCCTCATCTTCTTGCTTCTCCCTTTGCAGAGAAAATAGGGTGAAATAAGAATCAATTCTGTTTGCTTTACCCCATTCTGATGACCTCAATCTGATTCTAATTAGCTGTTCCTTACAGCATTTTCCAAACTAGTGTCACAAGACCTGTGATTAGTTCTGACCAGATTAAATCCTTCCTTTTCTTATTGTAACTCTTTAATATACTGTCTTTGGACATTTAAAATGGAAAGAAATTAGTACAGTTTTGCGTGTTACCTTTTTTTGTATGATGTGTCCCTCATCTCCCAGGGAAAATGCCAGAAAAAAGAGAACTTGAATAAAAGGCAAAAATGCTCAAATAGTGCTTGCTCCTGTTACAGAATCATTAACTAGTCAAATCTAAATTTTCTTTTATTTTTGTCTTCTAAACCTGTTTGTGTGCTTCTATCACCTCCATTTTACCTTTGCTGTGATTTGAAAAGAGTCAGACATATTGGCTCTGCGTATCTAGAGCATCTTTTTCTACTGCATCTTCATCCACTATCACTTACTGTCTACCAGAAATGGGCTAATGAAACAGAATTGAAAGCATTCTAATAAAAGTGTGACCTTTCTAAGCTCCTTTTCTGTTGAATATCATCAGGTAAAATATACATTGATATTAAATTAAACGAGGACATTTTTTACTGTTACTCCTTAGTCTGAAGATAGTTCTGCCAATTAACTTAATTTTTTTTAGTCTTTCTTTTAGTCAAGATGAGTGATAAACCAGACTTGTCTGAAGTGGAGAAGTTTGACAAATCAAAACTGAAGAAAACTAATACTGAGGAAAAAAATACTCTTCCCTCAAAGGAAAGTAAGTAATGAGGGATTTTTAATTGACATGCCAACAAGGGTGGAAGTTGTTCAGTAAATAAACCCATATTCTAGTAAATTTTGCCACAAAATGGGCAGTAATTAGAGTATTGTTGTATTTAAAGCAACAGTTAAAAATGTCAATAGTTGACTTTGTTATTGGGGTTATGTAAATTGTTCTCATATGATAGGCCTTAGTAGTATGTGGGAATAAAAAACTAGTTTTTTTTTTGGGAAAATTACTAATAACCACATTAAATCCAATCTTAGAATATTGGACTAAACACTAGAAGAGCTTTGGTTTTTATCCACTTTCAGTTATCTGGTATTTTTCTGCATTTAGAAATTTCAGTCTGTGATCTCACCCCTAAAGAACCATGCACAGTCTGCAGTTTTGACCTTCTCTACCTGATGATAATAGGGAAGAACATGTATAGACCTTGGATATACTTAAGATTCCCAGACTTCAAGGGATCAGTTTTACCCTCTAGAGTTACAGCCTTCTGAAGAAATTGCAAACATGTTTACAAATGCTCTGGGATACTTTTGTCATGTCAGCATTATTTGGGAATTTCAAAAAATATCTCGAAGTATAATTTCCTTATTATATAGTGATTAAAAATGTGAATGAAAGTGCTTTGTTTTCTCTTCAGTCTCAAATAATCTATGGAAAAATGGCAATAGAATAAATAATAAATACCTCTCAAATGAAAACAAAAGCCCACAGTTGATGTAGATTCTAATGTATGTTCAGGTGGTTAAAAAGCATGCACATACTCACACTATGAGGATTTGTGCTTAGTGCTTTGGCATCCTAAATTTAAAGTGTGTATGGCAGGCTTAAGTGACTTAGTAAAGAACTCAGTGTGTGTGTGGGGTGGAGTGGGGTGGGGGGGTGCTGTGGATTGAACCCAGGGACTCCTGCATATTGGGTAAGCACTCTGCCACTGAGCTGTACCCCCTACCCAGTAGCAAAGTGTTTTTTGGAAGGTACTGGACTTAGGAAAACACTCTCAACAATTTTTTTTGTTGCTTTTTTTTTCCTTCTTAGCTATCCAGCAGGAGAAAGAGTGTGTCCAAACATCATAAAATGGGGATCTCCTCCGAAGAGCAAATTTCAACATTGATGGAGAGTCTTGGTTTTAGTAAACCCATGTATTCGTAGAAATTTTAGGCATCTATGGCTTCTCACTTGTACTCTGTGGCTAAGAGGTCAACACTAGTCAATGTTCCCTTAAATTTATTTTTAAACTTCTCCTTGGTACATAAATAAATTCCAAATGAAAGATGCTGTCAATAGTATCACCATTGATGATCTTTGTGTGTGTAGTCTTTGCAAACCCCATAAGGCAAGCCAATTTTAACTTAGAATGGGTACCTCCATTGCTTCTTAATATTCATGAAGTTACATACTTTTTCAGCTTCTCACAGTTAATTTTCATTTCTAATGTACCAATAAAATAATAAACACAGTCACTGTTTTCTTGTGGTTCATTCTTGGTGTTCTTGTAAGGAATGAAGTTAAGTGAGGGTACTCTTTTTTTTTTTTTTTTTTTAAATTTGATTAAGATCATGTGGTATGACCTAGGATCATGTTCTCAAAATACTAAATGAACAAAAGAGCAACTCTGCGATACCATGTAGTACAAGGGTCCTTGAAGGGAAATCTCTTTAGCAGCTTATGTGTAAGAGAAATGCTCCTCCCCACCCCCATCCAGGTCTGGTCAGTCCTGAATTGGGGATACTAGATGCTTTCCCCTTAGAGTTAGAATCATAGGTAATGTTGGAAGAAGAGGTCATGTGGACTAAACTTCTTATCTCAGAATGAAGAATGGAAACATGAGGTCTGAAGATAAGAAATCTGTTCAAGATGAGTAAGGGCTGGGATTCATGCTAACCCTCTTGTTTTCTGGAAAGTATTTTTCAACTTAATGGGAGGGAACACTCAAGGCTGGGGTTGAATGGGGAAGGAGATAGTTGCTAACTTACACCATACTAAGCATATCAAGATATTCCATTGAGTGTAAACTCAGATGTTTAATATCACTAATGGCCTGTGGCACTGAAACTCTGGCCTGGTCCTTTTTTTTTTTTTTTGGCACAAGGGGTACTTAATCACTGAGTCACATCCTCAGCCCTTTTTATATTTTATTTTGAGACAGAGTCTCCCTAAGTTGTTTAGGGAAACCTTGTCTCAAAATTACTTAGTCTGACTTTGAACTTGTGATCCTCTGGCCTCAGCCTCCCAAGTGCTGGGATTACAGGTGTGCTCTACCATGCTTGGCCTCTGGTCTGGTTCTTGTACTGAACAGAATTTACTGTCTTATGAAGTGAGTATTTTTGGTTGTTATGGTCAATGTAAGTACTACTGACTGAATTGTGAGTTGCAAATTCATATGTTGAAGTCCTAACACCCAATGTGGCTGTGTATCTGGTAATAGAGTTTTTAAGAAGTAATTAAAGTTAAATTAGCCCATAAAGGTTGGACTAATAGGACTGTGGGCCTTACAAAAAGAGGAAAAGAGAATGAAATTCTTTCTACTATGAGAAGACACAATGAGAAAATGACCATCTACAAACCAGGAAAAGTACCTTCACCAGAATCTGACCATGCTGGATCTTGACCTGGGACTTCTAACATCTGGAACTGTGAGAAAATAAATTTCTGGTGTTTAAGCCACCAAGTCCATGGTATTTTGTTATGGCAGCCTGAGCTGATTAATATAATAAGGAATACATATAAATGCATGTGTCTCAATCCCTGCCTTTAAATGATACTTTTATCACTTTAAATTTATAAAACCAATCATCTACAGTCCCACCAATTAGAAATGTTAATCATTCAGTATAACCATCCAGAATGTCATCTGTTAATATATATTATCCCTTAAAAGGGGATTATACTTCAATATCTATTTTTTGACCTGAAGTATTATCTTCTTTCCTCTTTTCTAAGGACTCACACCCTTAAATAATCACTGTAGTTAAGCAGAATGGAAGCTATTTTTTCTGATATGGTATGAACTTCCCATATGCAAAATAGTAAATGGGTCAACTTTGATCAAGTGCCAATAAGATAACACAATCACGGGGCTTTTTAGTAAGAAGATTTGAACCTTGTAAGTAAACATGTTAGTCTCTAATACATTTGTCTAGTAGAGTCACTTAATCCCTTGTAGTGATATGCTGCTTGCACTGTGCCCAAAGCTGCCTCCCTGTAATTTCTATTCAATACTCCTAAACTATGCACCAGAGGCTCATACAGCAGAGTTAATCTGAAGTTAGCTGTTGTGTGCCTGCCCCTGTACCTCCAAGTCTTCTCCATCTAACACTTCACAGATCCTTTGGCCCAAGTTACACTGACAGGGGACATCCTGGTTCCACATAGGCACAAACTTGTTCATCATTAGATCTCTGGATCCTGACTCTGTTATCCAATATGTTTGTTCTCCTTTCAGTGGTGCCATTTGCAAAGACGTTATTTATCCATGATAGATTCAGAAACCTCTGTATTTGCACACTAACACAGCTCAAAGGAAGGCACACTGGTATTAGACAAGAACTCCTAGTGTTAAGTTGCTTCTGGTAGCCATCCTTTTCAGTCAAGTATTGGTTCCATCCTGGGTAGATTAAGTGCTAAACAGAGTAGGAATAGATAAGTGGTGCATGGCACCATGCATGATATGTAGTTGCTAAGTAAATATTAATAAAGAATGGAGGTGGGAAAAACAATTTCTTAAATACATAATGTGGGGCACTCTTCTAGTCATTAGTTTCAGTTGCCTTACCAACAGTGGGAGGATTCCCCCCCCCCCAATATGCAGGGATTGTGATTTAGGGCCAAAAATCTATTTTTTTTTTTTCAAAACTGACAGCACTAAGGCCTATTGTAGCAGAAAAAGGAAAAGGAAAAAGGCTGAATTTAAATGGTTTTCTTCTCATACACATTCATACCCTTTAAAAAATACTGGTCAGTGTCTTTAAACACTTATCCTGTCATTGCACATAAGTAGATGTGACCTTAATTACTAAAAACAAAAAGGTCATATAATAATGCTATTTTTAATTTTTTGAGAAGCTATTTACTAAGTAATAAGCTATTACAGATATTTCTTGCTTTTTTAATTTTATTTTTTTGGGAAGATAAGCTTTTCATACTCTGGAAAATAAGCTTTATTATATGTCTGCCATCTCAATTTCCTCTTTCTATTGTCTGCCATGTATATATTTTTTAATATCTTTATTTTTATTTATTTTTACATTGTGCTGAGGATCAAACTGAGGGCCTCATGCAAGCGAGGCAAGCGCTCTATCACTGAGCTTCAACCCCAGCCCCATTTCAAGTTTTGGTTAAATTATTATTCTGTGTCTACATTTCTATGACTGTACAGGCATTGTTATTAAATTTCCTTTCCTGTAGAGTATTTTGTTTTTCCTAGAGTTGATTGTGATATTTTTGATGCCCTTACATTTTTTTAAATAAAATATCTTTATTTTATTTATTTTATGTGGTGCTGAGGATTGAATCCAGGGCCTCGAGTGTGCCAGGTGAGTGCTCTACTGCTGAGCCACAACCCCAGCCCTTGATGCCTGTACATTTTAAAAATGCATTTAACATTAATTTATAGCCAGATTTACTTATTTAAAAGTTACCCTCAGTGTGGTCAAGCACATCAGGCAGCCTATTAGTTACACTTCTTCCTTGGAGACATCCTCTGCCCTCTTATATAATCGTTTTTGCTTCTTTGTTGACCTACTACTGAGCTATTCTCTAGAAACTTACTTGCCTTATCCTGCTTGTTTTCTTCATTTCTTTCCTGTGCTGTGTTTCCTCTTTCCTGGATCCTATGTCTGAACTTTTCTCCAGTCTGGTGACTATTGGCTGCTCATTTATCTTTTTAAAATTTATTCCCATTAGTTATACATGACAACAGAATGCATTTCAACTCATTGTACACAAATATAGTACAAACTTACAATACTCAAGAGGCGAAAGCAGCCCAAATGGCCATCAACAAATGAATGATAAAGAAATTCTAATCTATACACGTAGTAAAATAGTATGTAGCCTTAAAAAGAATCAAATCCTGTCACATGCTACAAATGTGGATGAAATTTAGAACATTATGCTAAGTGAGAAAAGCCAGTCATAAAAAGACAAATACTATATTATTTCCCTTACATGAGGTATCTAAAATAGTCAAACTCATGGAAACGTAAAGGAAAATTATGGTCTCCAGGAACAGATCTGTTACCCCCCAATAACCCCCAAAGAGGTGAAATGTCAGACATAATAAAATATGCCCTATTAATTTGTCTATTTAACAAAGATCTGAGAATTACTGTGCTCACAATTTTCTACATGATCTAGTTACCCTGAGAAGTGTGGAGTAGTAAGTTGGAACACATCTCAGGGTTTAAGGGATGCTATTAAGAAATTCAAAAGGATAATAGGTGAAATCAGGGCATAGGGAAAATGCCTGGGAATACAAAAAGAAGTAAATAGCCACTGTTCAAGATTCTGCACCTACCACCCAATTTAACACTCTCATTCTTCCCTTATGAAATGATAAAAGAGGAAGACTGCTATATTGGGTGACAAATCAGGGCCAATCACATTTTGTAGGGAGCATTGTTTTGAAAGAGGTGTTTTCATCATTCCAAATTACTACAGTGGGGGCTGGAGATGTGGCTCAAGTGGTAACGCGCTCGCCATGCGTGGGGCACTGGATTTGATCCTCAGCACCACATAAAATAAAATAAAGATGTTGTGTCTACCGAAAACTGAAAAATAAATATTAAAAATTATTAAAAAAACAAATTACTACAGTGGGTTTTTTTCCAGACACATGATTGAAAGTAAAAAAAAAAAATAACAAGATCATCAAACAAATTGGTAAAAAGAATGGAAGATTTACCCTAGTTCTCATAATTGGTCATCATAATTTTCTTACTATGATGCTAGAGAGAGAAGACATGCACACTCATATCTTTGGATTCATATCCTTAAATTGCTGTGATTAAAAGCAAACAACAACAGGGACTAGGGTTGTGGCTCAGTGGTAGAGTGCTCGCCTAGCATATGTGAGGCCCTGGGTTTGATCCTCAGCACCACATAAAAATAAATAAATAAAGTTATTGTGTCCAACTACAACTAGAAAATAAATATTTTTTTAAAAAGAAGCAAACAATGACAAAATAGCAGACCAAACAACAAAAACAAAATATCAATTTCCTCCAAAATCTCCAGGGCTGAACACCCAGGAAAGCACTTTGTGGTTTAGTTTAGATTACCTGCTCACACTTTGAGCCACTGAAAAATAATTTTGAGTAGTTCTCATTGAATGCTTCCATTATTCCAGTAATGCATAGTTACAGATAATAAAGTTTTAAATTGCCGCAGTCCGGCTGCAGCAAAATAACCGGGGGGTGACGAACAACTTGTGTACGTTGATACAGCAGGAGAGGGAGCCGTTTATTGTAGGACAACAGAGGTATTTATACATTTTGCACAGCTTATCTTAATTAGCATAAACTAGATACATCAGTCAACCAATAAGGAATGGCTTATGGCTTACACTTAATGGCTCGCTTTTGTTACTTCTCAAACCACTCCCTCTGGCATTTTGTCAGGCACCATCCAGACTTGTTTAGGAACTCTAACATTCCCCTGGCAAAATGCCAGGCGCCATCCTGACTTGTTTACAGACTCTAACATTAAATTAGCAAAAAGAGATTATAGACTAGTGATATAGTTTGGATATGTGATCCTGTTAGTGTTTGAATATGAAGTGTACCCCAAAGGCTCAGGTATTGGAGACTTGGACCTCAGTGCAGCAAGACTCAGAGGTGGAGCTGTTGGGTGGTGGTTGGATGGTGAAAGCTCTGATTTCAACAATAGATTAACCCATTGGTGGATTCATAATTGAACAGAATGTTGGGAGGTAGTGGGACCAAATTGGAGGAAGTAGGTCACTTGGGGCATCCAAGAATATAAGAATAGTATGTCTTATCCCCAAATCCTCTTTATTCACTCTGCTTATCATTCACCTGAGGTAAGAAGTTCTGTTCTGCTACGTCTTTCTGCCATGATATTCTGTCTTACCTCAGGACCAAAGAAATGAATCCAGGGATTATGGACTGAAACTTCTGAATCCATGAGCCAAAAATAAATCTTTCCTCTTTTAAGTTCATTTTCATCAGGTATTTTGTCATAGCAACAGAAAGCTGACCAACACAGCCCTCCAAGGTCCCAGGTGTTAAAGGCTAGTCACCAGCTTGTGGAATTATTTGGAGGTAACAGACCCTTTAGGAAGTGGAGCCTAGTGGAAAAAAGTTATGTCATTGAGGACATGCACTTGAAGGAGATATTGTAAGCCATCCTCTCCTCTTCCCTCCCCTCCCCTCCCCTCTCCTCTCCTCCTTTCTTCTCTCTCTTCCTCTCTCTTTATTTTGATTCCTGGTCTTTAGGAGATAAGCAATTTATTTTGCCATGTGCTCCTGACATGTGTCCGGCCTTACCAAAGGCCCAAAGACAGTAGCGACAAGAGACCATGGACTGAAAACTCAGAAACCTTGAGCCAAAATAAACATTTCCTCCTTATAAATTATTTATCTGAGGAATTTTGTTATAGTGATGGAGAGCTGATTAACAAACAGAATAGGAAAATAATAGAATCAGCTAAGACTGAATGAAGTAGAATAGTTACTTCAGTTTGAGAAAGCTTGAAAAAGAGTACTTACACATTTTTTTTTCATTTCTCTTTCATTTTTTTCTTTTTTTATGGTCTGGTACTCAAAAACAGGGCCTGATGTAGGCTAGGCAGGTGCTCTACCATTGAGCCATATCTTCAGATCCATTATTTTATTCATATAGCTATTACTCCACTGTGTTTGGTCCTTGGTTATATACTTAAATAAATTTTGGGGGGAGTACAAGGGTTTGAACTAAGGGGCACTCAACTACTGAGCCATAACCCAAGCCCTAGTTTGTATTTTATTTAGAGACCAAGTTGCTTAGTAACTTGCTTTTGCTGAGGCTATTTTTGAACTCGAAATCCTCTTGCCTCAGCCTCCTGAGTCACTGGGAATACAGTCATGCACCACCTGCTGGCTACTTAAATGAATATTATAATAGGGATTATGTTAAAAAATGTGGAATGGGGTATGATGGTTCCATTAATAATGTTTTCCCTGGTTTCTAATTATTATTTATGGCAGTAATTTATTCCCTTATTTTGTTTTGTTTAATGTTATATGGTAACATATTTGATTGCTATATTTCAAGAAAGATTTTTGTATCCTTGCTTAAAAATGAGCTGCTCAGAATTTCTTAGCATGCTTCTTTCAACAGTTTTCTCATCCCATTGTATTTTGGATGAAAAAAAGGTTTTCATCCCTTCATATTGTAGACTTATTATTTGATTCTTATATGTCTGACAAGGAAACACTGTGGGAATCCTGGCCATTTGGTGTGACATCTCATGAGGGATCTCTATTTCTTCAAGTCTTCTTAATCCTTGACTCCTTCTTTGGTTCAATTTCTGTGATTTATGTTTTACTTCCATCTATTTAAGAAATGGTGTTGAATGTATTATAGATACTTGACAGATATCTTTCAATTTAAAACTGTTTTCCATTCATTTTATTCCCTTTCTTTCCCGAAAGAGGTTTCTTAGAGAAATTAGGTTAACAGGAATTGCCTGGAATAACTCTCATTTTCTCATGCTAAGATTAAGAATATTTTTACAACCTAAATATTGTTTAGAAACAAATTTACAATTGGTAGATGTTTAAGAAAAAAATTAACATTTGTATATGTGTACCCTTTTCTCTTTGTGTTCTGGGTTTGGAGATGGTGGTTTTGCTATTTCTAATTTTTCTGATTCTCTGAAGGGTTTGGTCAAATATGAAGACAGAGGGTATGAGGGAATTTGGCTTAAAACCAGGGTGGGTTATTCTAGGAAACCAAAAACATTCTGATTTGAAGGAATAATAAACCAAACTTGCCTAACATTTCTTTTTAGGGAAAAGGGACTTGGATTGCAGATGACAGAAGGTTGTCCAGGTAATGGTGAGGCAGATATGGACATGCTTCAGCAATGGAGCAGGAGGTAGCGAAACTGTAGTGGTGAATAATAGACCTGAGTTACTGAGATTAAACTAGCTTTCTCTCTCTCTGATGGTTTATTACAGAAATGGTGTCATTTTGAATTTCAGTCAGGAACCTTTGTCTTTCTTCACCAATGAAACTATGTGGAGGTATTTATTTACTAGGATTAAGGATTGTTAAAAGTTCAATTTGGGCCAGGCATGTTGGTGAAGGCCTATGATCACAGCAGCTGCTGGGAAGGGTGAAGCAGGAGGATTGCAAGTTGAAGGCCAGCTTCAACAATTTAGTGAGGCTCTAAGCAACTTAGGGAAACCATGTATTAAAGTAAAAAATAAAAAAGAGCTGTGTGTGTGGCTCAGTGGTTAAGTAGCCCTGAGTTTAACCTGTAGTACCAACACGACGACGACGACGACGACGATAATACAATTTGGACTTGGAAAATGCAGAAGGAACTTGTACATATGTACACATAGCCTTCTTCTCTTCGTGTTCACCGTTTGGAAACTGGGGTTTTGTCATTTCTCCTTTTCCCAGTTCACTGAGGGTTTGATGGGAAGGAGAGGCATGAGAGGGACAATCAGGCCCCTTGGCTTCCAGGAACACTCAGCTGGCCCGGTCAGGGAACTGCTGCTCAAGCCAGAGTGGCTCCTCTCAGGACAAAGATATTTTCTGCTTTGACAAAGCAATAGCCCAGACGTACCCTATTCGCACATCTCTGAGACCATGCACTAGGGATATTGGCGATAGACTCCCTCATTTCATTAACCGTCTTTTCAAAATGCTCGTAGTGTGCCAGGAGTCACCAGATATGGTCTGATGACCGTTTGCCCCCTGTGTCACCTTCCTAACGCTCTGGTAGAGGCAACAGTTGGGTTCTGGAAGGACAGACATTCCCTGTGATTGGTCAAGCAGGAGGACCATCAACCATCCACGCCCATTGGTCTGGAGGATGCCACTCAAGAGGATGGTCGAATCACATTGTGCCACGTCCCATACTGACAGGGTCCATGGGTTGTGGGCCATCCAATGAGACGTCGAGTTGGCCTGTGACGCGACAAATGGCCCCTGGCAACTGGCATGGTTAATTGTCCTCCCCAAGTGTCAGAAGGTGCCGAGGTGATGGCTGAACCAGCCTGTGACACTTCTCCTGCCCCAGGGTTGGAAAGTGCCGAGGCGATGGCTGAAGAAGGTTGTGGCAGGTGTCCTCCCCCAGTGTCAGAAGGTGCCAAGGCGATGGTGGAAAAAGACTGTGACGGGTCTCCTGCCCTAATGTCGGAAGGTGCCAAGGCAATGCCTAAAGAAGCTGGGGACATGTCTCCTGCCCCAGTGTCAGAAGGTCCCAAGACGATGGCTAAAGAAGCGGGTGACATGTGCCCTCCCCAAGTGTTGAAAGATGCCAAGGCTATGGCTAAAGAAGGGGGTGACATGTGTCCTCCCCCAGTGTCTGAAGGTACCAGGGCAGTGGCTGAAGAAGGGGGTGACGTGTGTCCTCCCCCCGTGTCCGAAGGTGCCAAGGCAGTAGCTGAAGAAGTTTGTGACATGTGTCCGCCCCCAGTGTCAGAAGGTACCAGGGTGGTGGCTGAAGAAGGGGGTGACATGTGTCCTCCCCCAGTGTCAGAAGTTGCCAAGGCGGTGGCTGAAGAAGTCTGTGACATGTGTCCTCCCCCAGTGTTGGAAGGAACCAGGGCGGTGACTGAAGAAGGGGGTGACGTGTCCTCCCTCGGTGTCCGAAGGTGCCAAGGAGATGGCTGAACAAGCTTGTGACCAGTCTTCTGAGGAGTCCCTCAATCCCCAAGAGCCTCGGGATGCCAGCCCGACCACCCCGCAGAAGGTGAAGAAGGTGAAGAATCCGAGGCGCCGCAGCCACTCCCAGCACAGGGACATTTTGGCCATCTATTTCCCCAAGGTGCTGAAGCACATTCATTCAGGCCTCAGCCTCTCCAGGTCCACCGTGAGCGTCCTGGACTCCTTTGTCAAGGACATGTTCCAGCGCATCCCCAACGAGGCCGGCAGCCTGGCTGGCCAGAACCATCGGTCGACCATCACCTCCAGAGACATCCAGGTGGCCGTGGGCCTCCTGCTGCCCGGGGAGATCAGCAAGCACGCTGTGTACGAGGCCACCAGGGCCCTCAGCCGCTGGCTCACATCCCGCCAGTGAGCCGACTCTGGGCGCCCTCAGCAGCCAACCCCCAAGGCTCTTTTCAGAGCCATCACTGGGCCCCAAATACCTGTAGTGCTGTCAGTACTGCACAGCTCATGTCTGGGGGTGGGCAAGGGGGTGCCCTGCCCATCTCCAAGGATTATTTAATAAATGAAAAAATTGCCACCTCTAATACATGTGTGGTTTCAGTTACTCCAAGGAACACAGCAGGTTTCTTTTCATGGTTCTGCAGTTAATCATTTCCTTTAATGGTGATTTCTGACAGGTATATTCCTAGGTCACCCTTCCTAAGGTTAAATCAGGTCACCTCATTTTTGTAAGGGAGGAATTGACATTGTTCACTCTTATTCTCCAAGAAGCGTGTGGCAGACTTATCCAGAGGTACTTTTTGTGTGATATGGCAGAAAATATATGATCAGACTCATCTCAGTCAAAGATTTTAACATTCACTAACTATAGTAATGAAGATAACTGTGCACAAGGAGTGAAGCCAAAATTTCAAGAAGTAATTCATTTTTCCAACTCCCCAGAGCCTGAAATTAATAATCTAACTCTTTGAGAGTTTTCTAAGTTTTAAGCCAAAACTCTTCATGCTGTGCAATTATGCATGGATGATGGGACCACAGCCCAAGTCTGTGTTTAGGCTGGCTAAGTCAGAGGCCTGAAGAGTCTGAGTCCCAGGCATAGGCTCACAGTGTGGATAGGTTGCTGGGCTAAAGCAGTAAGATCCTCTGTGTGAAATTCATCTTGGGTTTGGAGGAGAGACAGGTTGTGATTCCTTTTGTTGCCAAGGACTGTTGGCTTGCTTGTTTCTTTCTTTCTTTCTTTCTTTCTTTCTTTCTTTCTTTCTTTCTTTCTTTCTTTCTTTCTTTTTACTTTTTTCTTTTTTTTTTTTAGTTATAGATGGACACAGTATCTTTACTTTGTTTATTAAGTTTTTTTTTTTTTAATTTAATGTGGTGCTGTGGATGGAAGCTAGTGCCTTATGCGTGCTAAGCAAGTACTCTACCATTGGGCCACAACCCCAGCCCTGGCTCACATGTTTTTTAAAGTGGTGATTTGAAAATACAAATTCAGAGCTGTGAGAGGGACACGTTTCTTATCCCTTTCATCAAATGAAGAGGAGGAAGGTGACTCATTAAGAAGACTAGGATTACTTTTTTTTTCCCTCACATCATTTCAGTGTTAATATTCATGCTAATATCTCCCATTTGTATTATAAATAAGTCCTCTCATCAGGGTTAGTACTTATTATTGCTCTGGAAATTGGAACCAACTCGTGACAACGTTTGAAAAAAAGGGCTTGCTGCACAAGGCGACTAAAGAAAACTACTGTGAAATCAACTGCCCGTAACTCATGGATGGTTGTACACAGCTGGAATAAAACTTTAGGTGCCAAGGGAGCCATATGCCTTTTCCTGTGGACCAGTAAGAACATACCCATTTCCCCAAGCCACTAAATTTATCATGGCAGTTGGTACTGCTTCAAAATGCCAGTGTTTTTCATTAGAAATATTATTCCAAGTTATTTCATGCATACCAAACTCATACTTATCTTTGTAAAAGAAGTAATATTAAGAAATTATATCCATTCAATTATTTTTGTTTTGTAAATGCAGAAATCCAATAGCATCAGTAAAACAACAAAAAATGGGTCTGTGGATTGAAGACAGGGAGCATAATGGGACCCACACAGGTAAATTATTGGGAAGAGAGGGAACAATGGAGTTGAAGACTGGAAATGAATATGAACACATGTGATTATTCACTTCAGGGGTTGATAGAGTAAACAGTGCAACTAGCCAGCAATCATGGTCTCATGGTATTGAGAAACTAATGTGACTCCATTTTTGAGAAACCAGCCTCTACCTCAGAGCAAAGCCTGTCCAAGGAAGGGGGAGTGACCCTTGTCCTTGGAAAAACCCACAGAGCACTCCTAAGCACATACCCACCCTGCTGAGTTGTTTGTCTATAAATAACAGGAGAGATCTGAGGCGCCAGGTGTCCCTGACTCAGTTACACTAGGTGAGGACCCATAGCAACCCCCTAGCAAACACAAATCAGCGTGAGACAGGGAAAATACCAGGAATGCCAGGTGACCCCGCCTCCAGTAGTTTCGGTGATTGATAACATGTTAGGAAACCATAGTTTAGCACGTACACCCCCTCGTGGCTTAAACCAATCAGTTCAAATGTATCCACCTCTTGTAGTAACCAATCACCCCTACCCAACTTGTTCCCACCAGTGAATGTGCTAATCAATGTTAAGAGTTGTTGTTTGATATTCCCGCAGTGTGAAATGATTTGCTGTGTGATGTTGTGACATATAGAGTATCCCCCAAACCTATAAAATCTCACTGAACAAGGACAGGGTCTCACTCCTCGGGCGGCTGCTTCAAAAAAGGTTGTGAGGCCAGGCTCGAGCTTGCAATAAAGACTTGTATGATTGCATCAGATTTGGCTCCTGGAGGTCTACTGGGGTCCCACGAATCTGGCATAACAGTGGATCTAGGGCACTTTCAGGGGTGCAGTAATGGACCCCAGGGCTGCAGCAGTCTGGGGGGAGGCCCTTCAAGGGGCAGCTCATGTGATTGCTCACTAGGTGCCCCCTTTGTTCAGTCAACCACTGAAGTGATTAATCACATGCATTCACATTTACTACTGGTCCTCAACCTTATTATTCCACTCTCAGCCCAATTGTTTATCTATGTCAGTCCCACTATACTCCCTGTCTTCATTCAACAGATCCAATTAGGTTTGTTTTACTAACGCTCCTACTGTGATTTCTGAACTTAGAAAGGCAAAAACACCCATAGCAAAATAAATCTAATGTAGTGAATGTGACTTCTTAAAATTACTTCTCATAAAGAGATTTGGATGAAGTCAATATGCATGAAGCCCTTAGGAATAATATTTCTTATTAAAAATAGTGGCATTTTGAAGCAGCACCAACCACCACGACTAATTCAGCACATTTGTGAAATCTTTCTTCCTCCCTTCCAAACTCCCTCCTTCCCTTCCCCTTGCTCCCCACCCTCCTCTTTCTTTCACCATTCCACAAGGAAAAAAAAAAAAAAAAAAGTACATGGCTCCTTCAGCATCCAAAGTTGTTGTGGGAGTCACCACCCGGGATCCACTTGAATTTGATTTCAGGGTAGCTTTTCTTGGGCTTCCTGTGCCTCAAGCACCTTTATTCATATTTTTTCATAAGATTGCTCTAATTTTCCTGAATAAGAAGTAGTACTAATCCTGACGAGAGGACTCATTTGTAACTATATCCTGTCACTACAGACCCCAGGTGGAGCCCTGGAGGTGAAATTGCCCCCCTCATGGTATTTTCCCCTCGAGCCAGGATGGCCTTGTCAAACAGAAGAATCCATGGGGTGGGGGGGGGGTCTCTCCTGGAAGGGTCTTCTTCCTCCCTGATGCGCTCAAGAAACGCTTTGATATTGGCAATTCACCCAGATTTTTGTCTCGTTGTTTGTCTAAGACTGACATCCTTAAAAGTTGTGTGCATACTTTGAGGGTTGTTTACAACATTTTAAAAGATGTACAAATGAAACACTTCACAAAAATAATAAAATATTGGGCATTAAAGAAAACTGTAATAAATTTCTTAGGACTGAAATCCCAGAGTATGTTCTTTCTCTGCAAACAAAGTCAGGTAGGAACCAATTTTTTAAAGAATAGTAATTAGAAGATCCCCAACTGCTTTAAAATTCAGCAGTACATTTATAGAAAAATGAACCAAATGAACCAAATGGCTGCTGGGACCAAGAAGAAAACACAAAGGAACTTCAAATGCATGAACATTAAAATGAATATTAACATTCAGATCACTTAAGGGAAAGTCATCATCTTAATTCTTTTATTAATGGCAGACCATACTCCTCCTATTGTGTGTGTGCAAGGGGTAGGGAAATATCCCACTCCCGAGTCTGTATTTCTACTTCTATTTTTAAAACGCCATGAAGATCACCAAGTCATAGAACAACAACAACAACAACAACAACAACAAAAGCAACAAACTTCAGTCCCATTCCCCTTAATCTGCAAGCTGCATATCGCAGGAAGGCTGTGCCTGGCTTAGCCAGGTTCACCTCCCCACACATCCGGCCAATGGCTGTGCCTCATTGGCTGCAGGTCCCTTCTTGGCATCACTGTTCTTACTGGAAGCTCCCTTCACACAAGAGATGCATAATTGCATGCAATAAAGGTTTGTGTTTTTAAAGTTGAAAGATTATCAGTAGTAAACAGTAGAATCAGATAAATCCCAATGATTCTAAACACCGATTCAGAGTCCAGGGAGCTGGAAAAGGGAAATGTTTCTTGAAATTTTTATTTAGCTATTTCCCTACTCTATTTTGGAGCTACTCTATGTAGTTACAAGAATTCTGTATGAGGGATATTTGGAAACACTGAATTGGACAGGTGTGGGTTTTATGTCAAATTGTTCATTTTATATGTTGCATTATCACACATACTGAGCTTCTGGATTATTCCTCTGATTCCTTTATGGAGAATGAGAATGGAAATGCTGAAAGACATTATTACAAAAATAACTTTGACCTGACTGGTCCTAATAAAAAAAAAAAAATGACCTAAGGGGCTGGAGTTCTGGCTCAGTGGTAGAGTGCTTGCCTAGCATGTGTGAGGTGCTGGGTTCAATCCTCAGCACCACATAAAAAATAAATAAATAACATAAAGGTAGTGTGTCTACCTGCAACAACAACAGAAAACAATTTTTTAAAAAGTGACCTAAGACTATATCTGACAAAAATGACTATTTGATAAAGTGGTGAAATGCAGAATGATTTAAAAATGCACTACCTTCTTTTGAACTAATTGCACAAAGCTAGAAATGAAATTTAAAACAAACAGAAAATCGGGGCTGGGATTGTGGCTCCGTGCTTAACTAGCACATGGGAGTCGCTGAGTTCGATCCTCAGCATCACATAAAAATAAATAAATAAAATAAAGATAAAAAAAAAAAAAAACGCCAGCAAATCCCCAGGAGATTGAAACTTGAGCCATGCCATGTATAGCAAAAAGCATTAAGACCCCGAAGGAAACACACACACACAATGGAAATTGGAAAACATTAAGACAAACGCTAGCCGGGACACAGTGGTACATGCCTGTAATCCCAGCGACTCTGGAGGCTGAGGCAGGAGGATTGCAAGTTCAAAGTCAGCCTTGGCAATTTAGCGAGGCCCTAAGCAACTTATAGAGGCCCAGGAGGGCTGGTGCACTCGCCTACCACGTGCGAGGCGCTGAGTTCCATCCTCAGCACCACGTAAAAATAAATAAATAAAATAAAGTTAAAAAAAAAACAAACAGGAAATCCCCCATAGATTGAAACTTGAGCCATGTCATGTGTATAACAACAAGCCAACAAAAAGCATTAAGACCACGAAGGAAGAAACACACACACACACACACACACACACACACACACACAATGGAAATCGGAAAACACTAAGATGAATGCTAGCCAGGTCGCGGAGGTACATGCCTGTAATCCCAGCAACTCTGGGGGCTGAGGCAGGAGGATTGCAAGTTCAAAGTCAGCCTCAGCAACTTAGCAAGACCCTGTCTCAAAATTAAATTTAAGAAAAGGGCTTGGAGGGCTGGTGTTGTGGCCCAGTATAGAGTGCTCCCCTAGCCCGTGTGAGGTCCTGGGTTCGATCCTCAGCACCACATAAAACAAAAGAAAGAAAGAAAGAAAGAAAGAAAGAAAGAAAGAAAGAAAGAAAGAAAGAAAGAAAGAAAGGTATTTGTGTCCAACTGCAACTAAAAAATAAAATATTAAAAAGGGGGGTGGGGTGGGGGTGGGCGGGGATGTAGCTCCGTGGTTAAGCGCCCCTGGGTTCAATCCCTGGTACCAAAATCGCCTGAGTAAAAGGAATCATCCTAGTTGTGGTGATTGCTGATCATCCTCCTCTTAATTTGCTGCAAGGGCAAGGGACATGCCCCACTCCCAGCTCTGGGTTCACACATTTTAAAATCACCGTGTTTAAAACCAAGCAAGCCACCAGCTGCACTCAAGGAATCACACCTTGTTTCTCGTCCACCTTCAGGCTGAATTTCGGCATGGAGGCTCTCACAGCTTTAACCAACCAGCAACCTGCCCACACTGTGGGCCAAGGCTGTGGCTCAGAGACTGCAGGTCTGCCGTTGGCTGGCCCAGCCCACACTGGTACTTGGACTGGTCGCAGTGAATCCTCCCAACACCCACGCATAATCACAGATCTTGAAGGTTCTGGGTTTAAAAATAAGAATCCCAGGGCTGGAGGCATAGCTCAGTGGTAGAGCATTTGCCTAGCTTTGCCTGACCCTGGCTGGGTTCGATGCCCCTCACCACCAAAATAAAACATGGATAAACAAATAAAATAAGAATAGAGAGATTCAGAGTGTAATAGAAAGATAATTTCAGAATTTAGTGAGCATGTATTACTTTTAGTAAATTTGATCTAGCTATTTCAATACTGGGTACCTTCATTTCTGTATTTAAATAATTCCAAGCATGGGAAATGTTTTTTAAATTAAATTAAATATATTATTATTTTTTAGTTGTATGTAGATGGACACAATACCTTTATTGTGTTTATTTTTATGTGGTGCTGGGGATTGAACCCAGTACCTCACGTGTGTAAGGCAAGTGCTCTACAACTGGGCCACAACCCCAGCTCCCGGGAAATGGTTTTTAAAAGTTTGAATGAAGTATGTTTATTTAAATCAGCTTTTGACCCCTCTCCACCGCATACACACCCTTTACGTGTAAGGGTGTCTGTGTGTAGAAATGCACGCAGTCACACCCGCATGCGCACACACTCACACTAGGGTGCGTGGTGCTGCGTGCGCAGTCACACTAGCCTGTGCACTCACACTAGTGAGTGTGGTGCTGGGAATTGAACCCAGGGCCTCACACGTGCTGGGAATGTGCTCTAGTGCTGAGCTACAATCTCCAGGCCTTAAGTGAAAAGAAAAGAGAAGAGAAGAGACGAGACGAGACGAGACGAGACGAGACGAGACGAGACGAGACGAGACGAGACGAGACGAGACGAGAAGAAAGAAAGGAAGGAAGGAAGGAAGGAAGGAAGGAAGGAAGGAAGGAAGGAAGAAAAAAATTTAAAAAGTTTTTTTTTTGAGACAGTGTTTTGCTAAATTGCCCAGTTTGGCTGCACACTCAGCCATATACCTGCCCCAGCCTCCGGAGTAGCTGGGATTACCACAGATGTGCACCACCACACCTAGCTGCTTCTACCGTTTATCTGGTGCCACATCGTACATGTACATAAAGTACCTCTGGATAATTCTACCCCACGCCCCTGGGGGAATCAGAGTTAAATGCCATTATTACGAAAATAAATGTGACCTGACTCATCCTTACAAGGGGTGACCTAGGAGTATAAATGACAGAAATGAGCATATAGTAAAAACGTGAGCATATAGTGCAGAACCATTCAATGAAACCCACTATTTTCCTGGGAACACATTTCACCACAGACATATAGTAAAGCAGAGGTGACAACGTTTAACTTAGCAAATAATGCTTTTAGAATCAGCAGGATGCCCTCCACCCCCAGCTTTGGCAGTGTTTACAGGTCTTTTAGGCCGAGTGGTGGCTCTGAAAAGAGCCTTTGGGGTTGACGGCTCAGGGCGTCTGGAGGTGGCTCACTTGCGGCTGATGTGCCTGAGGAGGGCCATGGTGCCCTCAGACACCGCGTGTTTGTTGATCTCCCCGGGCAGCAGGAGGCGCACAGCCGTCTGGATCTCTCTGGAGGTGATGGTCGACCGATGGTTCTGGCGGGCCAGGCGGCCGGCCTCGCTGGCGATGCGCTCGAACATGTCCTTAATGAACGAGTCCATCACGTTCACCGCCATCTGGGAAAGGCTGAGACCCACGTGGACTTGCTTCAGCACCCTGGGGAAATAGGTGGCGAAACTGTCTTCGCGTCCTGGGGTACGGCGGCGGCGGCTGCGGCACTTTGGTTTCTTCTGCTTCTGGGTTGTCCCATCGGCATTCTCAGGCTCCTGGGGACTGAGGCACTCCTCAGGAGACTTGTCACAGGTTGGCTCAGCCATTGCTCAAGCACTTGCCAATAGCTGGTTAGAAGAGACAATGGCGCCTGCTGAGTAGGCTGTCGCACTTATATTTGCTCTGTTGCCCCACGTGATGGGTCAACTCGATTTCTAACTGGATGACATGCCTTGACCAGAGCCCGTCAGTAAGCCACAAGGGGGCACTCAATGTAACCGCACAATCTGCTTCTCAGCATAGCACCCACCAATCACAGCAGGTACTCGATGTGATTGGATGGCACCGCTCTTGGCATAACATCGACCAATCAATGTGCGTGCTCAGTGTGATTGGTGAGTCCTTCTGCTCATCATACCGTAGGCCAATAAATGCCAGTAGAGGTCTTGCATCGCAAAACCTTTCGGTTTCCTCAACCTGGAGAACAAAAACATCAACCCACACCAGCTAGCTAATACCACACTGTGAGTTATCTTAGAAGACATCAACATTCCACAATGTACAAATTTCAGCTATGACTATTTGATAGCTAATGACTTCAAGAAATACAAGTTCAGATCCCAGAGGAGTGACTCTAGGCAATGTCTGTAGAATTTCTAGTTCAAGCAATGGTTTATTGTTGTTTGGAGTGGGCTGTTCTTTTGTTCTTGGGTTATCTTCCAACTTTCCTCCAGTAGATGCAACAGAAAGCTTTTGCGATGCCAGACGTCCACTGCCAACGGTCTAAGTGACGCCAAGTGGTAGGACTCTGTGATCCCTGTGAGTGCCCACTATGATTGGCCTACAGTATGATGAGCAGAAGGACTCACCAATCACACTGAGCACGCACATTGATTGGTCGATGTTATGCCAAGAGCGGTGCCATCCAATCACATCGAGTACCTGCTGTGATTGGTGGGTGCTATGCTGAGAAGCAGATTGTGCGGTTACATTGAGTGCCCCCTTGTGGCTTACTGACGGGCTCTGGTCAAGGCATGTCATCCAGTTAGAAATCGAGTTGACCCATCACGTGGGGCAACAGAGCAAATATAAGTGCGACAGCCTACTCAGCAGGCGCCATTGTCTCTTCTAACCAGCTATTGGCAAGTGCTTGAGCAATGGCTGAGCCAACCTGTGACAAGTCTCCTGAGGAGTGCCTCAGTCCCCAGGAGCCTGAGAATGCCGATGGGACAACCCAGAAGCAGAAGAAACCAAAGTGCCGCAGCCGCCGCCGCCGTACCCCAGGACGCGAAGACAGTTTCGCCACCTATTTCCCCAGGGTGCTGAAGCAAGTCCACGTGGGTCTCAGCCTTTCCCAGATGGCGGTGAACGTGATGGACTCGTTCATTAAGGACATGTTCGAGCGCATCGCCAGCGAGGCCGGCCGCCTGGCCCGCCAGAACCATCGGTCGACCATCACCTCCAGAGAGATCCAGACGGCTGTGCGCCTCCTGCTGCCCGGGGAGATCAACAAACACGCGGTGTCTGAGGGCACCATGGCCCTCCTCAGGCACATCAGCCGCAAGTGAGCCACCTCCAGACGCCCTGAGCCGTCAACCCCAAAGGCTCTTTTCAGAGCCACCACTCGGCCTAAAAGACCTGTAAACACTGCCAAAGCTGGGGGTGGAGGGCATCCTGCTGATTCTAAAAGCATTATTTGCTAAGTTAAACGTTGTCACCTCTGCTTTACTATATGTCTGTGGTGAAATGTGTTCCCAGGAAAATAGTGGGTTTCATTGAATGGTTCTGCACTATATGCTCACGTTTTTACTATATGCTCATTTCTGTCATTTATACTCCTAGGTCACCCCTTGTAAGGATGAGTCAGGTCACATTTATTTTCGTAATAATGGCATTTAACTCTGATTCCCCCAGGGGCGTGGGGTAGAATTATCCAGAGGTACTTTATGTACATGTACGATGTGGCACCAGATAAACGGTAGAAGCAGCTAGGTGTGGTGGTGCACATCTGTGTAATCCCAGCTACTCCGGAGGCTGGGGCAGGTTTATGGCTGAGTGTGCAGCCAACTGGGCAATTTAGCAAACACTGTCTCAAAAAAAAAACTTTTTAAATTTTTTTCTTCCTTCCTCCTTCCTTCCTTCCTTCCTTCCTTCCTTCCTTCCTTTCTTTCTTATCGTCTCGTCTCTTCTCGTCTCGTCTCGTCTCGTCTCGTCTCGTCTCGTCTCGTCTCGTCTCGTCTCTTCTCTTCTCTTTTCTTTTCACTTAAGGCCTGGAGATTGTAGCTCAGCACTAGAGCACATTCCCAGCACGTGTGAGGCCCTGGGTTCAATTCCCAGCACCACACTCACTAGTGTGAGTGCACAGGCTAGTGTGACTGCGCACGCAGCACCACGCACCCTAGTGTGAGTGTGTGCGCATGCGGGTGTGACTGCGTGCATTTCTACACACAGACACCCTTACACGTAAAGGGTGTGTATGCGGTGGAGAGGGGTCAAAAGCTGATTTAAATAAACATACTTCATTCAAACTTTTAAAAACCATTTCCCGGGAGCTGGGTTGTGGCCCAGTTGTAGAGCACTTGCCTTACACACGTGAGGTACTGGGTTCAATCCCCAGCACCACATAAAAATAAACACAATAAAGGTATTGTGTCCATCTACATACAACTAAAAATAATAATATATTTAATTTAATTTAAAAAACATTTCCCATGCTTGGAATTATTTAATACAGAAATGAAGGTACCCAGTATTGAAATAGCTAGATCAAATTTACTAAAAGTAATACATGCTCACTAAATCTGAAATTATCTTTCTATTACACTCTGAATCTCTCTATTCTTATTTTATTGTTTATCCATGTTTTATTTTGGTGGTGAGGGGCATCGAACCCAGCCAGGGTCAGGCAAAGCTAGGCAAATGCTCTACCACTGAGCTATGCCTCCAGCCCTGGGATTCTTATTTTTAAACCAGAACCTTCAAGATCTGTGATTATGCGGTGGGTGTTGGGAGGATTCACTGCGACCAGTCCAAGTACCAGTGTGGGCTGGGCCAGCCAACGGCAGACCTGCAGTCTCTGAGCCACAGCCTTGGCCCACAGTGTGGGCAGGTTGCTGGTTGGTTAAAGCTGTGAGAGCCTCCATGCCGAAATTCAGCCTGAAGGTGGACGAGAAACAAGGTGTGATTCCCTTGAGTGCAGCTGGTGGCTTGCTTGGTTTTAAACACGGTGATTTTAAAATGTGTGAACCCAGAGCTGGGAGTGGGGCATGTCCTTGCCCTTGCAGCAAATTAAGAGGAGGATGATCAGCAATCACCACAACTAGGATGATTCCTTTTACTCAGGCGATTTTGGTACCAGGGATTGAACCCAGGGGCGCTTAACCACGGAGCTACATCCCCGCCCACCCCCCACCCCACCCCCCTTTTTAATATTTTATTTTTTAGTTGCAGTTGGACACAAATACCTTTCTTTCTTTCTTTCTTTCTTTCTTTCTTTCTTTCTTTCTTTCTTTCTTTTGTTTTATGTGGTGCTGAGGATCGAACCCAGGACCTCACACGGGCTAGGGGAGCACTCTATACTGGGCCACAACACCAGCCCTCCAAGCCCTTTTCTTAATTTTAATTTTTGAGACAGGGTCTTGCTAAGTTGCTGAGGCTGACTTTGAACTTGCAATCCTCCTGCCTCAGCCCCCAGAGTTGCTGGGATTACAGGCATGTACCTCCGCGACCTGGCTAGATTCATCTTAGTGTTTTCCGATTTCCATTGTGTGTGTGTGTGTGTGTGTGTGTGTGTTGTGTGTGTTTCTTCTTCGTGGTCTTAATGCTTTTTGTTGGCTTGTTGTTATACACATGACATGGCTCAAGTTTCAATCTATGGGGGATTTCCTGTTTGTTTTTTTTTTAACTTTATTTTATTTATTTATTTTTACGTGGTGCTGAGGATGGAACTCAGCGCCTCGCACGTGGTAGGCGAGTGCACCAGCCCTCCTGGGCCTCTATAAGTTGCTTAGGGCCTCGCTAAATTGCCAAGGCTGACTTTGAACTTGCAATCCTCCTGCCTCAGCCTCCAGAGTCGCTGGGATTACAGGCATGTACCACTGTGTCCCGGCTAGCGTTTGTCTTAATGTTTTCCAATTTCCATTGTGTGTGTGTGTTTCCTTCGGGGTCTTAATGCTTTTTGCTATACATGGCATGGCTCAAGTTTCAATCTCCTGGGGATTTGCTGGCGTTTTTTTTTTTTTTTTATCTTTATTTTATTTATTTATTTTTATGTGATGCTGAGGATCGAATCAGCGACTCCCATGTGCTAGTTAAGCACGGAGCCACAATCCCAGCCCCGATTTTCTGTTTGTTTTAAATTCATTTCCTTAGCTTTGTGCAATTAGTTCAAAAGAAGGTAGTGCATTTTTAAATCATTCTGCATTTCACCACTTTATCAAGATAGTCATTTTTTTCAGATATAGTCTTAGGTCACTTTTTAAAAATTGTTTTCTGTTGTTGTTGCAGGTAGACACACTACCTTTATGTTATTTATTTATTTTTTATGTGGTGCTGAGGATTGAACCCAGCACCTCACACATGCTAGGCAGCACTCTACCACTGAGCCAGAACTCCAGCCCCTTAGGTCATTTTTTTTTTTATATTAGGACCAGTCAGGTCAAAGTTATTTTTGTAATAATGTCTTTCAGCATTTCCATTCTCATTTCTCCATAAAGGAATCAGAGGAATAATCCAGAACTCAGTATGTGTGATAATGCAACATATAAAAGAACAATTTGACATAAACCCACACCTGTCCAATTCAGTGTTTCCAAATATCCCTCAACCAGATTCTTGTAACTACATAGAGTAGCTCCAAAATAGAGTAGGGAAATAGCTAAATAAAAATTTCAAGAAACATTTCCCTTTTCCAGCTCCCTGGACTCTGAATCGGTGTTAGAATCATTGGGATTTATCTGATTCTACTGTTTACTACTGATAATCTTTCAAACTTTAAAAACACAAACCTTTATTGCATGCAATTATGCATCTCTTGTGTGAAGGGAGCTTCCAGTAAGAACAGTGATGCCAAGAAGGGAACTGCAGCCAATGAGGCACAGCCATTGGCCGGATGTGTGGGGAGGTGAACCTGGCTAAGCCAGGCACAGCCTTCCTGCGATATGCAGCTTGCAGATTAAGGGGAATGGGACTGAAGTTTGTTGCTTTTGTTGTTGTTGTTGTTGTTGTTGTTGTTCTATGACTTGGTGATCCTCATGGCTGTTTTAAAAATAGAAGTAGAAAAACAGACTCGGGAGTGGGATATTTCCCTACCCCTTGCACACACACAATAGGAGGAGTATGGTCTGCAATTAATAAAAGAATTAAGATGATGACTTTCCCTTAAGTGATCTGAATGTTAATATTCATTTAATGTTCATGCATATGAAGTTCCTTGTGTTTTCTTCTTGGTCCCAGCAGCCATTTGGTTCATTTGGTTCATTTTTCTATAAATGTACTGCTGAATTTTAAAGCAGTTGGGGATCTTTCTAATTACTTATTCTTTAAAAAATTGGTTCCTACCTGACTTTGTTTGCAGAGAAAGAACATACTCTGGGATTTCAGTCCTAAGAAATTTATTACAGTTTTCTTTAATGCCCAATATTTTATTATTTTTTGTGAAGTGTTTCATTTGTACATCTTTTAAAATGTTGTAAACAACCCTCAAAGTATGCACACAACTTTTAAGGATGTCAGTCTTAGACAAACAACGAGACAAAAATCTGGGTGAATTGCCAATATCAAAGCGTTTCTTGAGCGCATCAGGGAGGAAGAAGACCCTTCCAGGAGAGACCCCCCCCCCACCCCATGGATTCTTCTGTTTGACAAGGCCATCCTGGCTCGAGGGGAAAATACCATGAGGGGGCAATTTCACCTCCAGGGCTCCACCTGGGGTCTGTAGTGACAGGATATAGTTACAAATGAGTCCTCTCGTCAGGATTAGTACTACTTCTTATTCAGGAAAATTAGAGCAATCTTATGAAAAAATATGAATAAAGGTGCTTGAGGCACAGAAGCCCAAGAAAAGCTACCCTGAAATTCAAATTCAAGTGGATCCCGGGTGGTGACTCCCACAACAACTTTGGATGCTGAAGGAGCCATGTACTTTTTTTTTTTTTTTTTCCTTGTGGAATGGTGAAAGAAAGAGGAGGGTGGGGAGCAAGGGGAAGGGAAGGAGGGAGTTTGGAAGGGAGGAAGAAAGATTTCACAAATGTGCTGAATTAGTCGTGGTGGTTGGTGCTGCTTCAAAATGCCACTATTTTTAATAAGAAATATTATTCCTAAGGGCTTCATGCATATTGACTTCATCCAAATCTCTTTATGAGAAGTAATTTTAAGAAGTCACATTCACTACATTAGATTTATTTTGCTATGGGTGTTTTTGCCTTTCTAAGTTCAGAAATCACAGTAGGAGCGTTAGTAAAACAAACCTAATTGGATCTGTTGAATGAAGACAGGGAGTATAGTGGGACTGACATAGATAAACAATTGGGCTGAGAGTGGAATAATAAGGTTGAGGACCAGTAGTAAATGTGAATGCATGTGATTAATCACTTCAGTGGTTGACTGAACAAAGGGGGCACCTAGTGAGCAATCACATGAGCTGCCCCTTGAAGGGCCTCCCCCCAGACTGCTGCAGCCCTGGGGTCCATTACTGCACCCCTGAAGTGCCCTAGATCCACTGTTATGCCAGATTCGTGGGACCCCAGTAGACCTCCAGGAGCCAAATCTGATGCAATCATACAAGTCTTTATTGCAAGCTCGAGGCCTGGCCTCACAACCTTTTTTTGAAGCAGCCGCCCGAGGAGTGAGACCCTGTCCTTGTTCAGTGAGATTTTATAGGTTTGGGGATACTCTATATGTCACAACATCACACAGCAAATCATTTCACACTGCGGGAATATCAAACAACAACTCTTAACATTGATTAGCACATTCACTGGTGGGAACAAGTTGGGTAGGGGTGATTGGTTACTACAAGAGGTGGATACATTTGAACTGATTGGTTTAAGCCACGGAGGGGGTGTACGTGCTAATCTATGGTTTCCTAACATGTTATCAATCACCGAAACTACTGGAGGCGGGGTCACCTGGCATTCCTGGTATTTTCCCTGTCTCACGCTGATTGTTGTTTGCTAGGGGGTTGCTATGGGTCCTCACCTAGTGTAACTGAGTCATGGACACCTGGCGCCTCAGATCTCTCCTGTTATTTATAGACAAACACTCAGCAGGGTGGGTATGTGCTTAGGAGTGCTCTGTGGGTTTTTCCAAGGACAAGGGTCACTCCCCCTTCCTTGGACAGGCTTTGCTCTGAGGTAGAGGCTGGTTTCTCAAAATGGAGGTCACATTAGTTTCTCAATCCATGAGACCATGATTGCTGGCTAGTTGCACTGTTTACTCTATCAACCCCTGAGTGAATAATCACATGTGTTCATATTCATTCCAGTCTTCAACTCCATTGTTCCCTCTCTTCCCATAATTTACCTGTGTGGGTCCCATTATGCTCCCTGTCTTCAATCCACAGACCCATTTTTTGTTGTTTTACTGATGCTATTGGATTTCTGCATTTACAAACAAAAATAATTGAATGGATATAATTTCTTAATATTACTTCTTTTACAAAGATAAGTATGAGTTTGGTAATGCATGAAATAACTTGGAATAATATTTCTAATGAAAAAACACTTGGCATTTTGAAGCAGTACCAACTGCCATGATAAATTTAGTGGCTTGGGGAAATGGGTATGTTCTTACTGGTCCACAGGAAAAGGCATATGGCTCCCTTGGCACCTAAAGTTTTATTCCAGCTGTGTACAACCATCCATGAGTTACGGGCAGTTGATTTCACAGTAGTTTTCTTTAGTCGCCTTGTGCAGCAAGCCTTTTTTTCAAACGTTGTCACGAGTTGGTTCCAATTTCCAGATGCAAATAATAAGTACTAACCCTGATGAGAGGACTTATTTATAATACAAATGGGAGATATTAGCATGAATATTTACACATGAATGATGTGAGGGAAAAAAAAAAGTAATCCTAGTCTTCTTAATGAGTCACCTTCCTCCTCTTCATTTGATGAAAGGGATAAGAAACGTGTCCCTCTCACAGCTCTGAATTTGTATTTTCAAATCACACTTTAAAAACATGTGAGCCAGGGCTGGGGTTGTGGCCCAATGGTAGAGTACTTGCTTAGCACGCATAAGGCACTAGCTTCCATCCACAGCACCACATTAAATTAAAAAAAAAAAAAACTTAATAAACAAAGTAAAGATACTGTAGTCCATCTATAACTAAAAAAAAAAAAGAAAAAAGTAAAAAGAAAAGAAAGAAAGAAAGAAAGAAAGAAAGAAAGAAAGAAAGAAAGAAAGAAACAAAGCAAGCCAACAGTCCTTGGCAACAAAAGGAATCACAACCTGTCTCTCCTCCAAACCCAAGATGAATTTCACACAGAGGATCTTACTGCTTTAGCCCAGCAACCTATCACACTGTGAGCCTATGCCTGGGACTCAGACTCTTCAGGCCTCTGACTTAGCCAGCCTAAACACAGACTGGGCTGTGGTCCCATCATCCATGCATAATTGCCACAGCAGATAAGAGTTTTGGCTTAAAACTTAGTAAAACTCTCAAAGAGTTAGATTATTAATTTCAGGCTCTGGGAGTTGGAAAAAGTGAATTACTTCTTGAAATTTTGGCTTCACTCCTTGTG